>NW_023397494.1:0-206240 GCF_004126475.2 Phyllostomus discolor | reverse complement strand
GAGAAAGGAATCACAAGTATCACAAAGGTAAAAGAATATAAGAAGAAATCTCAATTGTTAGTGGGTGAAATTTCAATTGAGAACAATTGCACGAATCTGGGAATATCCGTAGCAACAGGGTAGACAGTGAGATGGAGAGCATGAGGTAATTTCCCAACTTCACAAGAAAAATATGATACACCCCCGAACAGTGGGTATGAGGGGATGGAAATCAATTGTTCAAGAAAAGGAAAAGACTGAGATTCCCAAGAAAAAGAGATGGACGTGAGCACTTATAAATGGAGATGAACTTCAATGGCCCAAGGAAAAGGCAAAATCATCTGAAATTCCAGCTACAAGAGAACAGAACTCACAGTGCTGTGAACAAGGGAATGCAAATAGAAACCGAAGTAATGGGCATCAAACTAACAATGCAAAGATCTTTGAGATGAAAAGCAGAAGAATCAAGAATGTGATGGAACTAGATTAATCAAAAAGATTGGGAAATCATTGAATTCCCCAAAACATGTGATTGGATGTAGAAGGGGAGTATCAAGCCTATTGAACTGATGATCCCGCAGAGGAGAAAAGTGGAAATTTAAGAGAAATGGTATGGAACACTAGATCTTGGAATAAAGGTTTTGAAGTTTCAAGCTCTAGTACCTAGTAATGGAACTGCAAATCCTGAAAATAAGGGGGTGGAAAAGGAAATCTCACAAACAGCGTCATGTTGCAGGACCCTGAGAAAAATGGGATGGAACAGGTAGCACAACAAGAAGATGAAACTCAGATTCTAAAGAAGATTATGAAGGAAGTACAAAAAAATGAAAAACAGAGGGTTTTATGTGATACTTCAAGAACAATGAGAAGTGTCTCAGGCAACCAAAAACAAGGGAATTAATGCAGAAGTCTATAAAGCAGGTCATGGGTATTAGAATTATTATAAGTAGGGGACGGGAGTCACAAAAGCAACAAGAAAACAAGACACTTCCTAATACGAGGAAAAATGTATGGATGTAAAGAGTGATAGAACATTGCAATGAAATCAAATACTTAAAGAACAGTGTCAGGAAGTTGGAATACCAAGAGTAGAGAGACTTTCTAGAACCGTAAGAAAAAAGATAATGGTAGCTCTGGCTGGCGTAGCTCAGTGGATTGAGCGTGGGCTGCGAACCAAAGTGTCGCAGGTTCAATTCCCAGCAAGGGTACATGCCTGGGTTGCAGGCCATGACCCCCAGCACCAGCATATTGATGTTTCTCTCTATCTCTGTATCTCCCTCCCTTCCCTCTCTAAAAATAAATAAATAAAATATTTAAAAAGGAAAAGATAATGAAAGGTTAATTTCTATGAAACGTAGAGAACATGGAATCCCAAGAAGAAGGCATGGGTCTGAGAAGTGTTGAAACACACAAAAAACTCCATAAGCTCAGGTTAAGGGGATGGAACTTAAAATGCCTCAAAGAAAGCAGTGAACATCAGATGCCCATGAACAAAGAGATGGAAATGGAAAGCCAGCAACAAGAGAATGGAACTCAGAACCCAGAGATAACTGTTACAAAATTTCGAAAACTGAAAAGAAAGGGTGTTCTCAAACACCCAAGGGGATGCTGAAGCTCCTAGACTTGGGAAAAACATATTGTGTCTATCAGTTCTATAATAAGGGGCCTGGGCTGGAGACCTCCACAATGGGATGCATTTTTTTATTCCTGAGACTGCTTATAGGTGCTGAAAGGAAGAATACCAGGAATAAGGAGTCCGGAACGCTGTAGAAAGTATATGAATCCTAGAACCAGGAGCAGATGGAATTGGAACTTGATAACCTAATTTCAAAGGGGTAATACCACCAAAAAACAATTAGGTGGATGTCAATAATAATAGAATGGCATAAATCACAAATGCACCAAAACTAGTAAGTTATTCCACAATCACAACAAGACAATGGTAAAACATACAAGATCGATGGACTGGCCCTGGAATGATGATAGCAATGAGATGGACCATGAAGCCCCCAAAACATGGGGAAATATAACTCAAGGAAAACAACAAGGCAGGGGTCTTCAGAACTCTGAGAACATGGGGATTGAATTCTAACCCATGGAAAAACATGAAACTTGATATTCAAAAAAGAAGTGATGGACTTTAGGACCCTTTGAAAATGTGGATGGACTTGTGACGTGAAGAAACATGAAATTCCAAGTACTCAAGGACAGACTCAGACTACCATGGACAAGGAGATGAAAATGGAAACCCAACTACAAGAGCATGGAACTCAATGCCTACAGATCATTGAGGTGGAACTGACAACACAGATACCAAGGGGAGGTAAAAAGATACCTCAAGAACAAAGAAAGAGCTCAGAAACCAAAGAACAGGGTGATCACATAGAGAATAGCTGAAACAAGTTGACTGAACTCGAATCTTCAATTAGTGGATGGAATTTGGAGGCTTGAGAAAAATGGAATGCAACCTACAGTTCCATACGATGGAGTTTAAGCTAGAACCCCCCAAAACAAGGGATGAAAATTAGAAGCCTGATTCCCAAGAGGAAGGAACTCAGGATGCCAAAAATTGGCCATTTTTTTGAACCCTGAGAAGCAGATAGAACTCAGACCACTGCAACAGAGTGATGAAAATTATAATCCAGAGAATCAGGACAGAACTCAAATACTGACATGGTACTAGATACCCTAAGAACTGGAAAGTAACTCAGGCAATCTCAAACAAGTGTTTGCAACTCAGAACACTAAAACAAGTTGATGGATATCAGAGCTGGCATAACAAAGGGATGCAAGTCAGACAAGCAACAGCTAAAAAATGGCATTGGTACCACAATCACAATGTTGTGGATATCAGAAACCAGAGAAACAGTGATATAATAGGATACCCAAAGAACAAGCGGAAGAAACTTGGATGCCCAAGATAGATTGTTTAAAACCATGAGAAAAGGTGGATGGAATTCTAGTCCCCAAGAATGGGAAGGGACTTGAAATCCCAAGAACAATGGATCAAGCTCAGAAGCTTAGAAAATGTATATGGAACTCAATAACCCAAGAACAAGAAGAAAGAATACAAATTGCCAACAGCAAGGCAACAGATGTTAGAGTTCATTTAATAAATAATGGATATGAAAATCCCACAACAAAGGAGTGGAAATGGGAAATCAGAGATCAGTAAGATGGAATTTGTAACACCAGAATAAGATGGATGCAATTAAATAATATGAGAACAAGACAAAGAAACTCAGAATTCCAGGAACAAGGTGAATTAAATGAGAAGAGAAGGAACAAGGGATTGAACAAAGGGGATGGAACTTGGAGACTTGAGAAAAATGGAATTGAACTCACAATCCCAGTACAAGAGGTCTGAGCTTGATTTCTACAACAAAGGTATGAAACACAGAAGGATGACGAAAACAAACAAAAAAAACAGAGAAAACTCAGAAACCCAATAAATAGGGCCATTGTTCAGAACTCTAAGAAAAAGTTGATAAAAAAAGACCCCTACAAAAAAGAGCTGAAGCTCTGAAACCAGAGAACATAGAGACAGAACTCAGAACCCAGAAAACTTGGGGATGGTGCTTGATAAAATAAGCCCAATGGGAACCTACTCCCACAGCCAAGAACAAGGAGATGGAACTCAGAGCTTTGGAACAAATTGATTCATATCAGATCTTTTAGAATGAAGAGTAATAACGTCAAAAGGCAACAATGAAAAAATAGTACTCTTTACAGTAAAGAAAATATTATGAATATCAGAAGCTAGAGAACATAGAAATAAAATTTGACATTAAAATTGAAAAGGGAAAATAGCTCAGAATCCCAAGAATATAGCGATTGTTCAGAATTTAGAAAGCAAGGAGATGGAAAATGAGTCCCCAAGTAGTGAAAGAGACTTGAAATTGCAATAAAAAGGGATGAAGCTGAGAAACGTAGAATTGGGTAATGGAAATCTACAACACAAAAACAATACAAGGAAAACAAGTGTTAAGAAGTGCCAAAAACATCCAAGAACACTTGAATGGATCTGCGACGCCATTGAACAAGAGCATGGAAATGGAAACCCAACTACAAGGGCATGGAACTCAGAACACAGAACTTATTGGTTGCATCTTAGAGCCCCAAGAACTAGGGCATAATATTAGACATCTAAGAACAATGTGAAGAAACACAGTATTTCAAGAAAAAGTGATGTGAATGATAACAGGGGAAACTAGGCAGTTAAACTCAAATCCCCATCAAGGAGATGGACCTCTGAGAATCGAGAAAAATTGATGGAAACTTACAATTCAATAACAAGGGTACTGAGCTGGAAATCCTTACTATGAAGGAATGAATGTTGAAAATCTCAGACTTGACATGGCCGAAACACTAAGAACACCAAAAAACCAAGGCTTTAAAAATTGGAACTCAACAGGAAAATAACAGATCTCTGAACCATGAGGAACATGACCTTGATTTATCAAGAAGGGCATAAAAGTCAGAGAGTTGTAAAAAAAAATGAATAGAACACACAACCACAGAAAGAGGGGTCTGATCTCTATATCCATACAAAAGAGTCATGCATCTCAAAAGCTTCATACCAACGACAAGAAACTCAGAATTCCAAGAATAGGGCCTTTGTTCTGAACTCTGAAATCAAGGGGATCAAATGCAGAACATTACAACAAGGAAAAGAGACTCTGAGTCCAAAGAACTATGGAACAGAGCTGAAGTGAAAATATGGGGATGGTACCTCATAACACTAACAATGGGTAGGAACTTAGACAAAAAGAAACAAGAGGATGGAAATCAGAAATCTGAAAACAAGGTGATGGGATTTACAGCTAGTAAGCAAGGGGAGAGAACTTGGAGAAGCAAAAAGAAAAGAATGGAACTCGCTACCCTGAAAACAATGCCCTGGATTTAAGAAGCCAGAATAGAATGCAGATGAAATTTAATATCCAACAATAAAAGGGGGGAGGGAACTCAGAATCCAAAAAATCCTGGGATTTAACTCTGAATCCTGAGGAGAAAATAGTTCTCAAAAATACAAGAAAAAGTGAAAGGAACTCAAAACCCGAAGAAGAATGACATTGACTCAGAACACAAGAACAAGTGATATACCACACAATCCACAATTTGTGGAACTAGATTCCCCCCAAACACGATAAAGCAGCCTGAAATTCCAACACTAAGGTGATGGATGCTGGACAGCTGTGAACAATTGATAGAACTCAGAACCCTAACAACAAGGGGATGAATCTCAAAAGCTCAGTACAAGGGCATGGAAGTCAAACCCAAAGAAAAAGAAGAGGAATCAAGGATCCCCAAAATAACGGGGGTGGAACCTGAAATCCCAAGAAGAAGGAAGTGAACAACATAATCCCAGAACTGGGGGAAAGCTCAGAATCACAAAAAGAGTCAAGGCATGCATACATCCTTACAACATTAGAATTAGTCTTGGAATTCAAGAAGAAAAATAAGTATCTCGGAATCCTGAGAAAAAGAGGAATGGAAACTCCAGTAAAAAGTGCATGGAAATCTAACTCCAGAAAACAATAGGAGGAAAATGAAAACTCCAATCATTAGAAAAAGGGACCTGGAGCACTGAGAAAAAGGGATTGATGTGAAAATACTACAAAAAAATAGGGTACAACTGGCTACTCTGACAACAATGCTGTGGATACAGAAGCCACAGGCAGATTCAAATGAAATTTGATACCAAACAAAAAAGGGGAAGGTACTCAGAATCTAAGAACCCTGGGACTGAATTTTAAATCCTGAGTATAAGGATATGGACCTGGAAACATATTTCCAGAATGGATTTAATAAATGCAATGGAATGGAAGAAATAATGAATGGAACTCAAAGCCCTAAGGTTAATGGCAAAGAACTCAGAACACAAGAACAGAGGATGGACACTACAGGCTGTAGTGTGGACTGTGGAACTGGATACCACCAGAACATGATAAAGAAACTTGAGATGTCAAGAATAAAGGGAATGAAACTCAGTGCTCATAAACAAGGTGATGAACCCTAGAAACAAGGTACAACAAGGCATGAATGTCCAACTTAAAAAAAAACAAGAATCTGAAGCACAGAACTGAAAAAAAGAGGGAATGAAACCCAAAATACCAAGAACAAGGGAATAGACATCAGAACCACAGAACAAGGGGAACTCCAAATAGCAAAAAGAGGCCAATTGGAAATAGATCCTTAGAACATGAGAATTGACCTTGCATCCAAAGACAAAAAAAAGAGAGAGAGAGAGAGAAAGAAAGAAAGAAAGAAAAGAAACATTAAGGTCCCAGGAATAAAAGGAATTTTAAGCCCCTACCAAAAAGTTTTAGGAAATCAAAATCACAAGAACACCAGAAGACCACCAGAAAATCCTAATAGTAGTCGAAGAAACACAGCACATGGAAAGAAAGATATGGATGTCAAAACACAGAGAACACAAGGACGGAACTCAAAATCCAAACATAAATGTAAAAAAGGCTGGTGTTCAAGAAAAAAACATGCACCCCATAACCCTTAGAAAATACTGATAGAATTTGTTATACCACAAAATGAAGGACCCTAAAATCCAAATTACAAGGGGATACAACACAGCTTTGAACAAAGGGATAAAACTTGGAAACCCAAGAACAGATGGATAGGGCTCAGAACCCAGAGATCATTGGAATGTAACTGAGAACCCCAAGAAAAAGATGATGTAAATATATAACCCAAGAACAAGGGGATTGAACACAGAATCCACAGGAAAATGTGATGGAAGTGAGAAGATGAAAAACAAGGCAGTTGATCTTGAATCCCCAACAAGTTTCCAAGAACAAAGGGATAAAACTCTGCATCCAGGATATATTGGGAAAGAAATCCAACCATGAAAACAAGGGGGTGGCATTTATAACCCAAGAACAATGGGAAGGAACTGAGACAACCACAAAAAAAAGGAAATGGAGCTCAGAACTCTGAAAACAAGGGAATGGATATCACAACTATAAAACATGGAGACAGAACTCAAAGAAGCAACAAAAAAAAAATGTTGTGACTCAGTACCAGGAAAACAGAGTTATGATTATAAGCCACAGGCAAATGCAGATGAAATTTGATACCCAACTAACAAGGGGAAGGATCTCGGAATCCCAAGAACCCTGGGACTGATCTCTGTACATTGAGAACAAAGGAATGGACCTTGAAACCCCAAGAAAATGGGAATTTTACTAAAAACTCTAACAATGGCACACAAATTAGAACACAAGAACAAGAGATGGTCCTCACAACACATGGTAATGTTGAACTTGATACCTGAAGATTTTTAAAGCCCTGAAATCTCAATAAATAGTGGATGAAACTCTGAGGCTCATGAACAAGGTGATGAAATTCAAATCCCTAACAACAATGGGATGAATCTTGAAAACTGAGCACAACAGCATGCATAGCAAAATGCAAAAACAAGAAGATGACACTCACATTCTGAAGAACAAGGGGTTGGATTTTAAAGTCCCATGAACATGGGAATGGACATTAGAAGCCTGGAACAGGGGTGAAAAACTCAGATTCCCAAAAGTAGAAGACCCAGACAGAGATCCTTAGAACATGAGGATTAACCTTAGAATCCAAAGAACAAGGAGAAGAATTCCAAGTCTCTAATAAAAGGGGAACTTGAAACAATGATGAAAATTGGTATGGCAATTTAAATCCTGAGAACAGCAGGCAACTGGAGACCCAAATCAATAAAGCACTGGACCTGGAGCACTGAGAAAGAGATAGACGTGAAAACATGAAGAACAAGAAGATGGAACTTCAACTCCAATGAGAAAGGCTAAAGAAACCTCAATTTCCAGAAAAATGGGTGGACCTGATAATCCTTAGAGAATGTGGATGAAATTCATAATACCACAAAAAAAGCTGTCGAAGCTTGAAATTCAAAGAACAAGGACATGCAACTCAGACATTTTCAAACAAAGTGAAGAAACTTGGAACCACCAAAAAGGTGAATAGATCTCAGAACCCAGAGATCACTGGGATGGAATTAAGAACCCTGAGAACAAGGGGATGTATATAGACAACACAAGGACAAGGGGAAGAAACACAGAATCCCTAGGAAAATGTTATAGAAATGAAATCAAAAACAAGGTTATTAAACTCGAAACACGAAGAAGGTGATGGAACTCGGAAACTTGAGAAAAACAGGATGGAACCCACTATCTCAGAACAAGAGGTCTGAGCTCACAATACCTACAACAAAAGGAGGAAATTTGGAAGCCTGAAATCAAGGGCAAGAAACAGAATCTCAAGAATACATTCATTATTTTGAACCATAGAACAAGGGGATTTAACTCAGACCACTCAGGAAAAAGAGGAGATTCTGAATCCAGAGAACATGGGCATGAAATTCAATCCATGAAAACAAGGAGACGGTACTTGATATCCAAAGAAATATGGAATGGAATAAGACAACTATAAACAGAGGAATGGAGATAAGATCTCTAAAAAAAAGCGATGTATATCACAACTATGAAACATGGGTAGAGAACTTTGAAACAAAACAAGAAAATGCAACTTGTTACCATGAAAACAATGCTATGGATCCCAGAAGCCAGGGGCAGATGCAGATCAAAACTGATACCTAACTAACAAGAAGAAGAAACTTGGAATCCCAAGCAGCCTGGGATTGATCTCTAAATACCGAGGACAAAAGAATAGATATCAAAACAACCAAAAAAAGGGATTGGAACTTGAAAGTCTAACTACAATGGTACAGAACTCAGAACACAAAATGGATCTCAAAACCCAAGGAGATATTTGTGGAACTTTATACACCAAGAAAGAAGATAAACAACCTAAAATCCCAAGAATAAGTAAACGGAATTCAGACAACCATGATCAAGGTGATGAAACTTGGAACCCTACCAAGAAGTGGATGAATCTCAAAAGCTTAGCAAAAATAACATGGGGTAGAGAACCCAAAGAGCAAGGAGATGAAACCCATGACAAGAAGAAAAATGGTGTGTAACTCAGAATGCCCAGAACAAAGGATGGACATCAACATGCAGTGAAAATGTGGATAAAACTGGTGCCCTATATGCAATGTAGTGGAAACTGAAATTAGAAATACAAGAGGACCCAACTCAGATTACTAAGAATGAGGGGTTGAAAATACAAACCCAACTAGAAGGTCATGGAATCCGGAACCCTGAGTTCATTGTGATAGAAATCAGAACTACAAGAACAAGGACAGGTAAATACCCAAGAAAAAAGGAAGGAACTTGGCATTCCAGGAACAAGTTGATATGATTGGGGTGAGGAAATAAGGCAATGGAATTCTATTCCTCCATCAGGGGATGAGACTCACAGACTTGAGGAAAATTAGATGAAACACACAATCCCAGAACAAGGGGCCTGAGCTTAAAATCCTATAAACAAAAGTATGAAAATCAGAAACCTAACTCCAAGGGGGAAAAAACTTAGAATCAGAAGAAAAGTGATATTGTTCTTGTCCCTGAGAAGAGAATCAAACTCAGACTGCTACAACAGAGGGATGAAACTCAGAATCCACAGGTCATCAGGACAGAACTCAAATGCTGAAAACAAGGAGATGGCACTTGATACATCAAGGGCATTGGAGAGTAACTCCGAAAACCAAGGCCAAAGTGATGAAACTCAGAACTCTGCAAACAAGGTGATAGATATCTGAACTCCTAAAAAAAAAGTGTCAACTCATAGGAACAAAAACAAAACCATGGAATTCAGTAGCTTGAAAGTAACATTATTGATATCAGAAGCCAGAAAAAACTGGGATTAATTTGACATCCAATTGACAAGGGGAAGGTACTGGAAATGCAAAGAATAGAGAGATTGTTGAGAAACATGGGAATATGCTGACAGAAGATGAATCTCCAACAATGTCAAGGTCATTGGAATCCCAAGAGAAAGTAAAGGAGCTGAGAACAGTGGAAACTGGATTACATATGATGACTTAAACACAAGGTGAAAGAACACAAAATTCCAACAAAAAAGTGATAGATTTCAGACTCCAATTAACAAGAGAATGTAAATGGAAACCCAACAAGGGGATAAAAGTCACATCTTGATATCATTAGAATATAACTTGGAACACTGAAAACAAATTATATAACTAGAAACCCCAAGAACAAGGGGAAGAATATGGGAATCCTTAGAACAAGATGATGGGAATTACAAAGCCCAAAGTGATTGAACTTGCATCCCAATCAAGTGGATGAAACGTGGAGACTTGAGAAAAATGTGTAAAAACTCACAATTCTGAAAACAAGCACACAGGACTTGAAATCTTTACTGCAAGGGAATGAAGTTTGTAGAACTGAGACAAGAAACAATTGGTGATGCTAAGAACATCAAGAAAAAATACTTTGGAAGATGGAACCCATCACGAATACAGTGGATCTCAGAACAATTAGCACAAGAGACTGGGAAACATGTAAGTTACATGGAAATAAACTTGCAATTCTAAAATAATGACGTGAATTTCATAGTAAATAAAGCAACATGGACACTGGATCCCCACAAACATGGGGACATATTTCACAGTCAGAAGAACAATGTGACAGGATTCAGGACTCTTAGAAGAAGGGGATGGAACTCAAAACCTTAGGAAGAGAATGGAACTTGGATTCTCAAGAAGACATAGATGTCAGGAACATTATGAAATATCGATGGAACCTGATACCCCAACAACAATGTGATGGAACCTGAAATTCCATGTACATAAGGGTAGAACACAGACTACCATGAACAAGTGGATGGAAATGGAAATCCTACTCCAAGTGCATGAAATTCCATATCCAGAAATTATTTGATGCAACTCAGAAACCCTAGAAAAAGGGAATGTATCTTGATAAACCAGGAACAAGAATAGACTTGGAATCCAAAGAACAAGGTGATGCCAATGAGAACACTAGGATAAAAGTGATTGAATTCAAATTCAGAACAAGAGGATGGAACTCAGATTCTAATTGGGAACAATGAAATTGAACTCAGAATCCTAGGAAAAGGTTTCTGGGCTTGAAATTTCTACAATGAAGGGATGAACCTTGGGGTCTTGATAATAAGAAGGGACATAAAATTCCAAGAATAGGGCCATGATTCGTAACCCTGAGAACAAGAGGGTTGAACTCAGGCTACTATGACTAATATATGAAACTCTAACTGCAAAGAATATCAGGAAGGAACTCAGAATTCTGAAAAAAAAAGAGAATGGTGCTTTCTATCCCGAAAACAATGAAAATTAACTCAGACCACAAAGAACAAGGAGACAGAACTCTGAAAGCAGTGATGGATATCAGAACTCCTAGAAGAAAGGGACATAACTCAAAAAAGCAACAACAAAAAAATGGAATACACTATCACAACATTATGAGTATCAGATGCTAGCAAACATGGGGATGAAATTTGATAATCGATGAATAAGGGGAAGAAATGAAGAATCCCAAGAACACAGAGGTTGTTCTGAGAATAAGCAGATGGTCAACCAGTTCTCAAAACTGGACGGAACCTGGAATCCAAAAAACAAGGCTTGGATATTATTACTTTAGACACTGGGTGGAAGCCGATAACCCAACATCAAGAAGATTGAACATAAAATGCCAAAAGAAGGTGATGACTGTTAGACACCAGTGAAATGGAGGTGGAAATGGAAACGCAACAGCAAGTGGAGAGAAATTAGTTTGCAGAAAGCATTGGTATAGAACTTGGAACACCAAGAACTAAAAGATGTAACTAGATAAATCAAGAACAAGGAGAATGAAATGGAAATCCCAAGTACAAGGTGATGGGAATAAGAGAAGCAGCAACAAGGTCATTGAACTCCAGTAGCCAACGAAAGGATCAAACACAGATATTTGAGAAAAATGGGTTGTAAATCACAAAACCAGAACAGGCATGACCATCAAATACCGACTACAAAAGGAGATAAAATTTCAAAATTTCACACATAGTAGATGATAGCAAGAAGACCAAGAAAATGGTATTGAAATAGGAACCTAAAAGAACAAGACTACCTCTAAGAATCACCAGTGCAAGAGGGTGGGACTAGGAATCCCAATTTGAAGGAGTTGGAATTTACATGTGAGAATAGGATAGATCTTGGAATCACAAGAGTAACAGGATGGACGAGGAAGCCCCAAGTCATGGGAAATAGTTCCTGAATCAAAGAAATTAGATGGTGGAATTCAGAAGTCTGAGTCCAACTAGATGGAACTTGAAACTCCAAGGAGGGCAAGGAACTCAGAATCCAAAGTACAAGGGATGGGTTCAAGACCCTTAGAAATTGGAGATATAACTTGATACCACAAAAGCAAGTTGATAGAACCTGAAATTCCAAGTGCAGGGGGATGAAACTCAGATTAACATGGTCAAGGAACTGAAAATGGGAACCCTACTACAAGCGCATGGAACTTGTAATGCAGAAATGATTTGAATTGAATTCAGAATTCTGAGAACATGGGCTTATATCTTTATACACAAGAAGTATCTGAAAAAAAAACCCAGAAATTCCAAGAACAAGTTGATGGGAATCAGGACAGGGGAAAGAGAGTGATTGAAATGGGATCCTGACAATGGAGATGAAACTCAGAGACTTGAGAAAAAGTAATGGAAACCCACAATTTAATAACAAAAAGACTGAGCTCAAATCCCTTCAGCCAGAGTAGAAAATCTCAGACAAGAGAATTTGGAAATTTCAGACATGAAAAAGTTGATGACAATAAGAATACCAAGAAGAGGGCTATTGAATTTGAAACCCAACAGGAAAAGAATGGCTCTCAGAACCATTAGGACATAAAAGTGGAACTGGGATTTGCAATTGTAAAGGTATGGGACCTACACCTGTAGAACAATGGATCTTGGAATCACAAACACAAAAAGAAGGACCACGATGTCTCATGAACATGGGGAATTATTCTGCAAACAGAAGAACATGACAATGGATTTCATGATCCTGAGAAGAAAGGATGGAACTCAAAACCTGAGGATGCGAATGGAACTCAGAATGACAAGAACATGCGATGGACCACAGGACCTGTAGAAAATGTGGATGGAAAATGATACTCCAACAACAGTGTGATGGAACCTAAAATTCCAAGTAAAAGAGGACAGAACTCAGAGTACTATGAAAAGCGATGGAAATAGAAACACAACTCAAGGACATGAATCTCAGTATCCAGAGATGATTGAAATGGAACTCAGAAAGCTGAGAACAATGGGATGTAAGTTTATGTTCCTAAAACAAGGGGAAGATACTCATAATCCCAATACCAAGATGATGCTAATGAAAACAGCAAAACCAATGCACTAGAACTATAGTTCCCATTAAGAAGATGAAGTTTGGGGCTTCAGAACAATGGGATGGAACCCAGGTACCAGAACAAGGGTTCTGTTCTTGAAATCCCTGCAAAAAAGTGATGAATCTCAGAAGATGAAAATATGGGGAAGAAACAAAATTTCATGGAGAGGGTGATGTTGGAGAACACACAGAACTAAAAGATCCCACCTGGGGCAGAACAACAAAGAAAAACTATGAAAGCAAAGAATACAGGAAGGAAATCAGAACCCTAAAACAATGGAATAGTAAATACCCCCAGAGCAATAAAAGTAACTCAGGAAAACAATAATAAGAGGATGAAACTTAAAACTCTTAAAACAAGGTGAAATAAAGAAGTAAATACCTAGAAATAAAGAGAAAGAACTCTGAAAATCAACAAGAAAATTAAGGAACTTGCTTCCATGAGGGCAAAGTTATGGATATCAGAAGCTAGAGAACATGGGGATGAAATTTAATAAACAAAGAAGATAAAGGAACACGGAATTCCAAAAATAAAGAGATCTTTCAGAACTATGCCAATAAGAGGATGGAAGACAAATTCCCAAGATGGGAAAGTCTCTTGGAATCCCCAAAACAAGGGTTGGAGCTCAGAACCATTGAACTGTATGGAATGCAATAACTCAACAAGACTATGGGACACAAAATGCCAAGAGAAAGGCAATGGATCACAGATGCCAGTAAACAAAGAGATGGAAATGGAAGCCCCAAAAAACAGGATGGAATTCTGAAACTAGAAACCATTGGTATAAAATTTGGAACACCGAGAGCAATGGGATGTACCTAAATACCTCAACAGCCAGAAGAAAGAACTCAGAATCCCAAGAACAAGGCAATGAGCTTGAGAACTGAAGGAACAAGGTGATTTAACTCAAATCGCCAACAGGAAAATGGAACTCAAAGACTTGGGAAAAAATGAGTTAGAACTCAGAGAAGGGAACTGATCTCAACATCCTTATTACAAGGAGTTGAAATTTATGAGAAATTTCATAGTTGATGACCTGAAGAACACCCAGAAAAATGATATGAAATTTGGTAACAGAGAAATACAATGGATTTCAGAACCATGAACACGAGGTTATTAAAGTACTAATCCTAATTGCAAGATGACAAAATTTAAAACCCTAGAATGGTTTTAAAATATGGTTTTCAAAACCACAAGTACTGGGGGATAGACCACAAGCCCCCCAAAACATCCGAAATATTTCACAGAGAACAAAGAGGTGGAATACATAAAACTATGGGAAGGAGGGGATATAACTCAAAACCTCAGGGATGTAACAGAACTCGGAATCTCAAAAACAAAAAATGGATCTCAGTACTCATAAAAATAAGGATTTAAATTAATACCCCAAGAAAAATGTGATGAAACCTGAAATTTCAAGTACTAGAAGATGGGACTCAGACTATAGTGATCAAGGGGATGGAAATGGAAACCCAACTAAAGGGGCATAAAATTTGCAGATGAGAACTCATTAGGAGAAAACTCAGAACACCAAGATCCAGGGGAGGTAAAGAGATATTCCAAGAACAGGGTGTAGAGACTTGGAATCCCAGGGACAAGGTGATGGGATTGAGAAGAGAAAGAGCAGTCTTTGAACTTGATTCCCCAGCAAAGGGATAGAACTCAGAGACTTGAGAAAAATGGCATTGAACTAACAATTTCAGAATAAGTTGTCTGAGCTTGCAATCCCTAGAACAAAAGGATGAAACTCAGATTGTTTACACCAAGGAGAGAAAAGGAACCCCCCCAAAAAAGGCTATTGTTCAGAACCCTGAAAACAAGTAGGTCACACTCAAACCACTACAACAAAGGGATGAAACTCAGAATCCAGAAGACATCGAAATGGAACTCAAACCCTAAATACAAAAAGATGGTATTTGATACCACAAGAACAATGGGAAGTAACTCAAACAACCAAGGACAAAAGCAAGGAACTCAGAGCTCTGTAAACAAGGTCATGGATATCAGAATTTCTAGAAAAAAATAACAGAACTCGAAAAAGCAAAATAAAAGAATGGAATTTGCTACCAGGAGAGCAATAATGGATATCAGAACCCAAAGAATATGGGGATGAAATTTGATACCCAGTAAAAACATGGATGGTACACAGAATCCCAAGAATAGAGAGGCTGTTGAGAAACATGAGAACAAATGATGACAGATGAAACCCCAAGAAACTGAAAAACATGGACACAAGCAACAAGAGATGGAACTCAGAACCATAGAAACCATAGGATGGAACATGATAACCCAAGCAGACAAAAGAATATGAAATGAAAAGAACATGGTATGGGATCTCAGACTCCTGTGAATAAGAAATTGGAAATGGAAAAACAACCACATAAAAATGGAACTTGGAACCTAAAGATCATTAGATTGGAACTTAGAACACTAAAAACAAAGATGTAGCTAGATAACCCAAGACTAAGGCGAAGCATCACAGCTTCTCAAGAATGAGGTGATAGGAATTACAACAGCAAGAAAACAGCAATAGAACTTGCATCACCAATAAGGCGATGGTACTCAGAGACCAAAAAATAAGTGGAAAGTCACACTTTGTAACAAGGAGCTTGAGCTTGAAATCCTTCTACAAATGGATGAAATTGGAAAACCTGAGACAAGGAGTAGTTGATTAGTATATGATCACCAATGAAAAATCATGGAAGTTGGAACAAAACAGGAATCCAGATGATCTTAGAAACAGCAGGACAAGGGGATGGAACTAGGAATCCAAATTACAAGGAAATAAACATAACTCTAGAACACTGAAATGGATCTCAGAGTAAGGGGAGCAACAGTTAAGAACATTGGGCCCCACAAACATGGGGAAGTATTCCACAATCAAAAGAACAAGGCAATGGAATTCAGAAATATGAGATAAGGAGGTGGAACTCAGAATCTCAGGAGGTGGATTGAATCAAAATCCCAAAAAGAAGACATGGACCTCAGGATGATGGGAACCACCCTGCCTCCTATTAGGATCTGTAACCTCTGCCAAGGCTAAGGCTGAGAGAACGACCTTGGAACTGTAAGCCTGCAAAGAGACAAAGGCTTATCTCCCTGGCAGGAGCACCGCTTCTGCTCCTTTTACTTCACCCTGCCTGGCCCGCAATACCTGGTCAGTTAGCTAATGACGGGTAAGATTCTACAAGGGGGGAACAACCTAAGACAGGCACAATCACTTGGGAGGCCCCAAGGGGAGGACTTTGGAGGCTACAGCAAGAGGGGTGATGGACCCTCACCCCTTGGCTTTGACATAGCCTGAGTCCTCATTGTCTGGGAGAAAATCTCCTAATCTCTTGGCTGCCTTACTTCCCTTGCTCCACCTAAACCTGAAACAATGACAGAGGGTGGTGCAGCCCTGTGCTGGAAAGGGCGGGTTCCCTGGGGTGATGAGGCCTAAGTAAGAATATGTAAAATCCGGTGAAACCTGATTTGTCTAGAATGCTCTCAGTTAACTGATAAGGGTCCAAGGAAGAAGTAAGTTTGTTCCTCAAAGTTTTACAGCTCTTTAGCTATGTGACCCTGACTCAGAATAGGCCTTCAGAGTTCCTTGTTATTTGATCTTCACTTCCCAGCAATGAGTAATAAGCCCTACCTGAATTCCTGTGTAAACAGAACCCAATAAAAGCCATTGAGGAAAAGGCTCTTGGCCTTTCTCCTTTGAGAGATTGGCCCCCTTTCCTCACCAAGCAGATCATGTTTTTGTAGACTTATTCTCATTTGTGGTGTCCAGGGAGGAGGGGAGCTGCAGTCAGAGCCCCCCCCATCAGGATCCTTAGAAAATGTAAATGGAGCTTAATACCACAAGAACAAGGTGATGTAACCTTAAATTCCAAGTAAAAGAAGACAGACCAGAGTACCGTAAGAAAGGCGATGGAAATGAAAATGCAACCACTAGGTCATAGAAGTCAGAATCCAGAAATCATTGGGATGAAATTGAGAACATGAAGTACATGTAACTACACACTCCCATAACAAGGGACAGAACTTGAAATACAAAGAACATGGTGATGAGAATGCGAATAGCTAAATCAAGGCAAATGAACTCAAATCCCCAACAAGAGGATTGAACTCTGGCACTTGAGAAAGATTGGATGGACCCCGGAATCCTAGAACAAGGGTTTTGTGCGCAAAACCCCTACAATGAAGAAATGAACCTGAGAAGTATGACATTAGTGAAGGAAACAAAATGCCAAGATTAGGGCCATCATTCAGAACCATGAGAAGAAGGTTAGTGAATTCAGACCACCACAGCAAACAGATGAAAATCTGAATCCATAGAATATTGGAGAGAAACTCAGAATGCTAAAAAGAAGTGAATAGTATTTGATACCCTAAATAAAATTAGAATTACTAAGACAACTAAGAGCATTGGGATGGAACTCATAATTCTGGAAGCAAGCCAAAGGATATTAGATTTGTAGAGAAAGAATAAAGAACTCAGAAAAGCAACAACAAAAGTATACAACTCACTAGCATGAGGAACATGTTATGGATATCAGAAGGAAGACAACATGGGGGTGAAATCTGATTCTCAAGGATTGTTAGAAGGACCTTGGAATTCCAAGAATAGTGTGATTGTTCAGAAACATGAGAATAAGGAGATGGAAGACAAATGGTCTAGAAGGGTAATGAAAATGGAATCCTGAAAACAAGGCTTGGATGTCAGAACTGTTGAAACCAGATGGACCTCAATAACCCACAAACAGGAAGACAGATGATGGAATGCCAAGACAATGAATCTCAGACGCTCATGAACAAAGTAATGGGCATGGAAACACAACAACAAGGGGATGGAAATCAGAACTCAGAAATCAATGCTATACAACTTGGAATGCCAGGAACAAAGGGATGTAGAAGATAACCCAAGAACAAGGCAATGGGGTATGATTTCCCAAGAACTAAGTGATGGAAATGAGAAAACCTGGAACAAGGCATTTGAATTCAGATACACAAGAGGATGGACCTCCAAGTCCTGAGAAAAAAATAAGTTGGCAATCACAGTACCAGAACAAGGGGGAAGACCTCCAAACAACTATTAAAAGTGGATGAAATTCATGAACCTGAGGCAATGTGTAGTTGACACTAACAACAACAACAACAAAAAAGTCTTTGGGAATAGGAACCCTAAAGGAAAAAGAATACATCTCAGAATAATGGTGTAAGGGGATGGAACTAGGAATCCCAATTGCAAACGTGTGGAATTTCTAATGGTGGAACAATGGGATGGATCTTGGAATCACAAGAGCAACAGGGTGCAGCTGGAAGCTTGAGATGGTGGGAAAGAATTCAGGAATCACAGGAACAAGTTGATGGAAATTAGAAGTCTGAGAACAAGGGTATGTAACTTGAAATCCCAAGAGATTGGAGGACTGCAGAATCCAAATAACAGGGGATGGACCTTAGGACCCTTAAAAATGTGGATGAAACATGACACCCCAGCAACAAGTTGATGGAACCTGAAATTACAAGTACAAGAGGGCAGAACACAGAGTACCATTGAAAAGGGGTTTTAAATAGAAACCTGACTACAAGGACTTGGTACTCAGAATCCAGAGAACATTTGTGTGAAAATCTAGACCCAGAGAACAAGGGAATGGACCTTGATATCTCAACAAGGTAAAGAATCTCAAATTCTGCCCTGGCTGGCATAGCTCCATGGATTGAGCGCGGGCTGTGAACCAAAGTGTTGCAGGTTTGATTCCCAGTCAGGGCACATGCCTGGGTTGCAGGCCATAACCCCCAGCAACTGCACATTGATGTTTCTCTCTCTCTTTCTCCCTCCCTTCCCTCTCTAAAAATTAAAAAAAAATTTAAACTTTAAAAAAAAGAATCTCAAATTCCTAAGGACAAGGTAATGCAAAGGAGAATAGAGAGATCAAGGCTATTGAACTGGAGTTGACAACAAGAGAATGGAACTCAGAGACTTGAGGAAAATGAGATGACACTCACAATCCCAAATTAAGAGATCTGACATTATAACCTGTACAACAAAGGGATGAGACTTGGAAGGCTGAAAATAAGGGTATTGAACACAAAATGCCAAGAATAGGGACACAGTTCAGAGCCCTGAGAAGTTAATGAAACTCACACGTGTACAAAAAAGAGATGAAACCCTGAATCTAAAGAACATTGAAAAAACTCAAAAACATGCAAAAAGGGGAAGGTATTTGAAACCCCATGAGCAATGGAAAGTATCTCAAATATCCAAGAACAAGAGTACGGAAATTAGAACTCTGAAAAGAAGGTAAAGTATATCAGAACTCCTAAAACAAGGGGAATAATTCTGAAAAGCAGCCACAAAGGGATAGAACTCACTAGCACTAGAACTATGGTATAAATATCTGGAGCTAGAGAACAGTGGGATATTTGAGGAGAAGGTACTCGGAATGCCAAGAGAAGAGAGAGTGTTCAAAACCACAAGAAAAAGCAAATGGAAGAAGAATCTCCAAGAAGAGGAAGGAACATGAAACCCCAAAGGACAAGGGATGGATCCCAGAGCTGTAGGAAAAAATGGAACACCACAACATAAAACAAGATGATAGAATGAGAAATGCCAAGAATGAGGCGACCATGTCAGACTACACTGACAAAGGAGATGGACATGGAAACTCTACAGCAAGAAGACTGGACTGGGAAAGCAGATATTATTGACATGGAATTTGGAACAACATGGCAAAAGGGATGTATCTAGATAACCTAAGAACAAGGCAAAGAAATTCAGAATTCCAACAACAAAGTGATTGGAATGAGACAGCAGGAACAAAGGAATTGAACTTGAATGCACAAAGCGGAGTGAAACTTGGAGAATTGAGAAAAAAAGAGGTGGAACCCACAATCCAAGTACAAGGGACCTGAACTCGAAATATATATCACAAACTGATGGAATGCAGGAGCATGACAACAATGGGAGGAAATTAAGAATCCCAATGATAGAGCCATTGTTCAGAAAACTGAGAAGGTGATTGAAAAGGACTTCTACAACAAAGAGCCAAAACTCTGAATCCAGAGGACACAGTGAAAAACTCAGAACATGGAAAACATGGGGATAGTATTTGAAACACCAAGAACAATGGGAAACTTCTCACACAACTAAGAAGAAGGGGGAAGGAACTTAGAACTTAAACAAGGTGATGTATATCAGATGTTCTAGAAGGAAGGGAGAGAACTTGAAAAATGAACAGTGAAAACATAGAACTTCTTACCAGCAGTATAATAGTATGAATATCAGAAGCTAGAGAACATAGGGATGAAAAGTGATACTCATCAAAAAAGACGAAAGATCTCAGAATCCCACATGTATGGTGAATGTCAAGATCCTAGCACTCACAGAGATGGAAACTCAGTCCCCAAGTAGGAGAAGGGACTTGGGATTCCAACAAAAAGGGATGGAATTAAGAAACCTAGAATCTGTTGATGGATTATTTAACACAAGGACAATATGAAGGAACAAGAAGTTCCAAGAACAAGGACATTGATCTCAGACACAAGTGAACAAAGTCATGGAAATAGAACCCAACCACAAGGGAATGGAACACGGAGCAAAGAAATCATTGGTATGGAACTGAGAGCCCCAATGATTAGGGCATGTAACCAGATACAGAAGAAGGTGAAGAAATGCAGAATTTAAGAAAAAGTGAGGAGATCTAAGATGGCGTCAGAGTAGGAAGGAGCAGACTCGGCTTTTCTCTGCTCAGGGGAGAAAATCCTGACCAATGTATGGAGTAGAAAGGCAAGCAACCAACATATTTCAGCATTTTTGAAAACAGAGGACAAAGGATTGTGGCAGAACTGAAAGAACAAAGAACAGATCCTAAGGGGAGTGCTGCACCAAGGTAGGGTCCCAGGACAAGCGTGTGGTCCTGGGACTGCAGCCCCAGGCCCAGGGGCCGCTGCTGGGTTTACCATAGGGTCCTTGGGAGAAAGCCAGGTCAACTGCTCCCTCCCCAGCCGAGCAAGGCCTGAGCGGCTCTGGGAGGAATCCAGGTGCTGGCAAACACACAGGGGCAGTGAACACCTTTTGGAGGTGGTGGACACCAGAGGGGCCCAGTCGCGCAGCAGATCAGACTCCCATGGTCACTGGTCTGGCTGGAGCTTTGGCGGTGGGAGAAGCCAGGCCACTGTGGGGAGCGGCAGGCTTGAAAGGGAGGAATTTCTCAAGAGGAAGGAGTGAATAGGCACAGACACTGGAGAATTCTCCTAAAGTGATCAGTGGCTACAGCCTGTCTGCTACCCAGCTGTGGGTGTGCCAGCACGGGCGCACCAGCAGTTGGGCGCACTGGCGGACGCGGACGGGCGTACCAGCGGTCGGGCACACCCGGCACACGGGGCACCAGCAAGGAGAGCATCCCCACACACCAGCCCACAGCAGTAACCCTGGGGAAAGACTTGATTCCCACATCCAGGGCCCAAAGCTGAGGAGCCAGTGCGAACTCCACTGGCCAAGGAAGAAAAGCCAAACAAATCATCCTTCAGCCTGTCTCAACCAGCAAGAGCAGAAAAACTGGTTTGGCCACTTTGAAATCAAGAGACTTTTTAATTTGAGTCTATTTTTTTTAATAATTTTTAATTTTTTAAGTTTCATTATTTTTATTCTCTTTTGATTTCTTTTTCCTCTCTTACCTGATTTCTTGTTTTATTCCTTCCTCCTTCCTGTCCTCCAATTTTATCTCTTCTTCCTTCATCTGCCTTTTCTATTTTTTACTTTTTTAATTTTTTTCCTAAATACCTACAAGTGAGACAAAATCCTGGATCTGTGAAAAGACCAAAGTTGAACCCAAAGAAGGGGCATCACAACAGATGGGACAGTGAGATAAATGTCACCCTGCTATTACAGAGAACCTGCAAGTTATTGCATATTTGTATTATTATTATTATTTTTCCAGTGTTCCTACATCTTTTTTAACAGTATTTTTATATCCCTCTTCTTTTTGTAAAGCCTGCTTTGTTAGGCTGGATATATTGTATGACCTGACAGCTTTCCCCTGATATCTCTTTCTATACTGTATTACTAACCTACTGTCCTTGAACTCACCTGTGTCCCATCAGCACACTACTAGATGCTCTGTACTCCCTATTCTTGTTACCTAGATCTCATAGACACTGTCATATGAATGTTGCCATAATATTATTGTAAATAACTGCTATTCCATGCAATTGTAATTACATCACAACACCCCCCCCTCAGATCTTAGCCCATTTCAAAGCTTTCTGAACTCTATTACTGTAGTGGTTAACTCTATTCTCTCACACACTACACCTATTTACTATCCTTTACTTTCACCTTACCCCAGAATCTGACCACCCACAACCTCCCTGCTTTAGAGATACAGCTCACAATCCTTCCTCCCCCAACAAGAGTCTTATCTTCTTTCCATCCTTTCTAAAAATCAGCTGGCTGGGTGGAAGACCATGGTTAACACTATACATAGTGAAAGGATCTCCTATATCACCCCTACTTGCTACTACTGTAAATAGCATAGAATTCTCTGTTGCTGTCTTAAACCATTTTGCCTTCCCCCTCCAACTGAGGACAAAAAAGAATAGGTGGAGGAGGTGAACACCAGGACACCCACTGGAAGAAGAAACCCCAAAACAAAGGAACCACTAACAGATAACAACAGAAGAAGGGGAAGGAGGTAGTAACCACACAAACCTCAATCCAGGACTTATCTGGAAATACAACTAAACAGTATACACAGTACCCAATACAAGCAACTGAACAAGATTTCTTTAAACCTTGTACACACAGAAGAACCAGCCTCAACACAACCTGCCCTCACCAGCACAACAAAATACAGAAGGTGGTGGACAAAGTGACCCACATTAACCAGCTGGTGGGAAGGAACCACCAAAGAAAGATTCAACAACAATCAAAACCCAAAGGCAAACACAAAGCCAACTTAAACGACAGCCCAAGACCAGTGAGTTTGGGAGATCAAGGAAACA
This sequence comes from Phyllostomus discolor, assembly GCF_004126475.2. Classification (NCBI taxonomy): domain Eukaryota; kingdom Metazoa; phylum Chordata; class Mammalia; order Chiroptera; family Phyllostomidae; genus Phyllostomus; species Phyllostomus discolor. The sequence goes on along the minus strand of NW_023397494.1, from coordinate 182,967 downwards.
GCACCACTGAAACTCACTGCTATTCTACTAAAGAAGTTCACAACATAAACCCAGGGAGACAGAAGAGATCAATATAAGAAGCTGAGGCAAACAAGAAGAGTCTTACAAACAATGGGAAGACAAAGAAATAATCCCCAAATGAAAGGAAAGGAGGAAGCCTCAAAAAGAATGCTAAATGAAATAGAGGCAATTCAACTATCAGATATTGAATTCAAAGCAGTGATTGTCAGGAAGCTCAATGAGCTCACAATGAGCTACGAGAAACTACAGGGAAGCTACAATGAACTCAATGAAAACTACATCAGCATAAAAAAGGAAATAGAAACTCTCAACAAGGGCCAAGAGGAAATGAAGAATACAATTTCTGAACTGAAGAACAGTAGAAGGAACGAACAGCAGGATCGATGAAGCAGAAGATCGGATCAGCACACTAGAGGACAAAGTAAAAGAAAACACCCAGAAAGAGCAAGAAAAGGAAAAGAGGCTCAGAAAATATGAAGAGAGATTAAGAGAAATGCAAGACAATATGAAACGTAATAATATCTGTATAATAGGGATACCAGAAGGAGAAGAAGAACCAAGGGATAGAAAACCTAGTTGAACAAGTGATGATGGAAAACTTTCCTAATTTGATGAGAGAAAAAGTCACACAAATCCAGGAAACACAGAGAGCCCCAATCAAGAGGAACCCAAAGAGGCCCACCTCAAGACACATCATAATTAAAATGGCAAAATTTCACGACAAAGAGAGAATCTTAAAGGCAGCAAGGGAGAAGGAGGAAGTAACATACAAGGGGGTCCCAATAAGGCTAACAGCTGACTTCTCAATGGAAACACTCCAAGACAGAAGAGAATGGAGAGAAATAACCCAAGTAATGAGAACCAGAGGCCTGCAACCACGACTACTTTACCCAGCAAGGCTCTCAATTAAGATAGATGGCCAAATAAGAAGCTTCTCAGACAAAAGAAGTCTAAAAGAATACACCGCCACTAAACCAGCTCTGCAAGAGATGCTAAAGGGACTGCTTTAAGGAAAGAAAGGAAAAGAGGGAGTGAGAGAGGATCACATGTACATAAAAGGCAATGAATAAGTACCTATCAATAATAACCTTAAACGTAAATGGATTAAATGCTCCAATTAAAAGACATAGAATAGCTGATTGGATAAGAAATCATGACCCACACATATGCTGTCTACAAGAGACCCACCTCAGGATAAAAGACCTGCACAGGTTGAAAGTGAAGGGCTGGAAACAAATTTTCCAAGCAAATGGACAGGAAAAAAAGCCGGGGTAGCAATACTCATATCTGACAAAATAGACTTCCAAAGAAGGATGATAAAGAGAGACCCAGAAGGTCATTTCATAATACTCAAGGGAAGAATTCACCAAGAAGACATAAATATTGTAAATATATATGCACCCAACATAGGAGTACCCAAATACATGAAGAAAATCTTAGAGGACTTCAAGGAAGACATGGACAGCAACACAATTATAGTGGGGGATTTTAACACCCCACTATCAAAAATGGACAGATCTTCCAAACAAAATATCAACAAAGATATTGTGGCATTGAACAATACCCTAGACGAAATGAGCTTTACTGATATTTACAGAACCCTCCATCTCAAAGAAGCTAAATACACATTTTTTTCAAATGTACATGGAACATTTTCAAAGATTGACCACATGATAGGACACAAAACAAGCCTCAACAATTTCAAAAAATTGAAATCATACCAAGCAATTTCTCGGATCACAAGGGACTGAAACTAGAACTCAACCCCAAGGAAAACAACCCAAAACACTCAAACTTATGGAGATTAAACAGCATGCTATTAAACAATGAATGGGTCAAGAATGATATTAGGGAAGAAATCAAACGGTTTTTGGAAACAAATGAAAACAAACTCACAACAACCCAAAACTTATGAGACACAGCCAAGGCAGTCCTGAGAGGGAAGTTCATAGCGATACAGGCCCAACTAAAAAAGTTAGAAACATTTCAAACAAACAACCTAACCCTACGTCTACAAGAACTCGAGGAACAACAACAAAGACAGCCCAGAGCAAGCAGAAGGAAGGAAATAACCAAGATCAGAGCAGAATTAAATGACATAGAGACTAAAAGCACATTTCTAAAGATCAATGAATCCAAGAGTTGGTTCTTTGAAAAGATAGACAAAATCAACAAGCCTTTAAGCAGACTCATCAAGAAAAAAAGAGAGAAAACCCAAATAAACACAATCAGAAATGAAAGAGGAGAGATTACAACAGATACCATAGAAATACAAAGGATTGTACGAAATTACTACAAAGAGCTGCATGCCAAGAAATTTGAAAACCTAGATGAAATGGACAAATTTCTAGAAAAATATAACCTTCCAAAACTCAATAAAATGGAAGCAGAAAGCCTGAACAAACCAATAACAGCAAAAGAAATTGAAGCAGTAATCAAAAAACTCCCAACACACAAAAGCCCTGGACCAGATGGTTTCACAGGAGAATTCTACAAAGCATTTAAAGAAGAACTAACACCTATCCTTCACAATTTCAAAAAATCCAAAAAGATGGAAGACTCCCAAACCCCTTTTATGAGGCCAACATCATCTTAATTTCAAAACCAGATAAAGACACAACAAAGAAAGAAAACTACAGGCCAATATCGCTGATGAACATTGACGCTAAAATCCTCAACAAGATACTGGCAAACTGCATCCAACAGTACATTAAGAAGGTCATACACCATGACCAAGTGGGGTTCATTCCAGGGATGCAAGGATGGTGCAATATTCGCAAATCAGTAAATGTAATACATCACATAAACAAAAGCAAAGACAAAAACCACATGATCATATCAATAGATGCAGAAAAAGCATTTGATAAGGTACAGCATTCATTCATGATAAAAACACTCAGCAAAGTGGCAATAGAGGGAGCATTCCTCAACATAATAAAGGCCTTATATGAGGAACCTACAGCCAACATTATACTCAATGGGCAAAAATTAAAATCTTTTCCAGTAAGAACAGGAATAAGACAAGGATGTCCACTTTCACCACTTCTATTCAATATAGTGCTGGAAGTTCTAGCCACAGCAATCAGACAAGAAAAAGAAATAAAAGGAATCCAAATCAGAAAGCAGGAAACAAAACTGTCACTGTTTGCAGATGACATGATACTGTACATAGAAAATCCTATAGACTCCACCAAAAAACTGCTTGACCTAATAAATAAATTTGGCAAAACAGCGGGATACAAAGTCAATATCTAGAAATCAAAGGCATTTCTGTACACCAACAATAAAATAGCAGAAGCAGAAATCAAGAAAAAAATCCCATTTGAAATAGCAAAATGAAAAATAAAATACCTAGGAATAAACCTAACCAAAGAGGTAAAAGACCTGTATTCAGAAAACTACATAACACTGAGGAGAGAAATCAAGGAAGACACAAACAAATGGAAACATATACCGTGTTCATGGATTGGAAGAATTAATATCATCAAAATGTCCATACTACCAAAAGCAATTTACACATTCAATGCAATACCTATTAAAGTACCAATGGCATATTTCACAGACATAGAACAAACACTTCAACAATTTATATGGAACCATAAACGACCCTGAATAGCTGTTGCAATTTTGAGAAAGAAGAGTAAAGTAGTAGGGATCACAACACCTGACAGTAAACTATACTACAAGTCCACTGTAATCAAAACTGCCTGGTACTGGCAAAAAACAGGCACATGGACCAATGGAACAGAACAGAGAGCCCAGAAAGAAACCCAAGCCTCTAGGGTCAATTAATATTTGACAAAGGAAGCAGCAACATAAAATGGAATAAAAATAGCTTCTTCAACAAATGGTGTTGGGAGAACTGGACAGCTACGTGCAAAAAAGTGAAACTCGAGCACCAACTTACACCTTATACAAAAATAGATTCAAGGTGGATACAAGACTTAAATATAAAGCGTGACACCATTAAAGTCCTAGAAGAGAACGTAGGTAGGAAAATCTCAGATATTTCACGCAGAAACTTTTTTACTGACTTGTCTCCTAGAGCAAGGGACATAAAGGAAAGAATAAACTAATGGGACCTCATCAAAATTAAAAGCTTTTGCACAGCTAAAGAAAACAGTATCAAAATAAAAAGAGAACCAACTGTATCGGAAAACATATTTGCCAATGATACCTCAGACAAGGTTTAATCTCCAAAATATATAAAGAACTTGCACGGCTCTACTCTAAGAAGACAAGTAACCCAATTAAAAAATGGGCAAAGGACTAGAACAGACACTTCTCCAAGGAGGACATACAGAAAATCCAAAGACACATGAAACGATGCTCAATATCGCTAGCCATCAGAGAGATACAGATTAAAACTACAATGAGATACCACTTCACACCAGTCAGAATGGCCATCATAAACAAAGGAACAAACAAGTGTTGGAGAGGCTGTGGAGAAAGGGGGTCCCTAGTGCACTGTTGATGGGACTGCAGACTGGTACAACCACTACGGAAAGCAGTTTGGAACTTCCTCAGAAAACTAAAAATGGATCTGCCTTTTGACCCGGCAATTCCACTGCTGGGACTCTATCCTAAGAATACTAAAACACCAATTCAAAAGAACCTATGCATCCCAATGTTCATAGCAGCACAATTTACAATAACTAGGTGCTGGAAGCAACCTAGATGCCCATCAGTAAATAAATGGATCAAAAAACTATGGTACATTTACACAATGGAATTCTATGCAGCAGAAAGAATGAAGGCGCTCCTACCCTATGCAACAGCATGGATGGAGCTGGAAAGCATTATGCTAAGTGAAACAAGCCAGGCAGTGAAAGACAAATACCACATGATATCACCTTGAACAGGAATCTAAAGAACAAAACAAAACAATAAACTAGCATAATATAACCAAAGACACTGAAATAGGGGATAGTCTGACAGTGACCAGAGGGGAGAGAAGAGGGAATTTCAGGGGGGGGGAATGGGTAGGGTTTACAGGAACAAATTTGGAGGACACATGGACAAAAACTAGGGGTGGGGGGTAATGGGGGGAAAGGCGGGAGGGTTGGGGGTGGGCTGGAATGGGAGTAGGGGGGAGAAAACTGTACTTGAACAATGATTAAAATTTAAAAAAAAAAAGAAAAAGAAAAAGTGACAAGTTTGGTAACAGGGGAAACTAGGTGGTTAAACTCAAATCCCCAACAAGGGGATGGAACTCTGAGAATTGAGAAAAATGGGTGGAAACTCACAATTCCATAACAAGGGGACTCACCTGGAAATCCCCACTAAAAGTGGATAAAAGTTGAAAATCTGAGGCAAGCATAGCTTATTAAATTAAGAACACAAAGAAAAATGCTATGGAAGTTAGAACCAAAGTGGAAAAGAAAGGATGTAGAAGTATGAGATATATGAGGATGGAATTAGGAATCCCATTTCAAGGAGGATGGACGTTATATCCCTAGGACAATGATATACATCTAAGAATCACAAGAGGAATGAGATAAACCACAAAGTGCAAAGTACATGGGGATGTATTCCTCAATCACAAAAACAAGGGAATGAAATTTAAAACTCTGAGAACAAGTGGATAGAACTCAAGATCCCAAGAAAGGAAAGGAACATGAAATTTTAAGAACACAAAATAGAATTCAGGACCCTTAGAAAACGTGGATGATACTTGATACAAGAACAAGTTGAAGGAAAGTGAAATTCCAAATGCATAGGTATGGAAGACAGCATACTGTGAACAAGGGAAAGAATATGGAGATCTAACTAAAAAGACATGGAATTTGACATCCAGAATTTTGGGAGATGGAACTAAGATCTCCAAGAACAAGAAGATGTAACTTGATACAGCAAACACAAGGGGAGGAAACTCAGAATTGAGAGAGAGAGAGAGAAAGAGAAAAGAAGAAGAAGAAGAAGAAGAAGAAGAAGAAGAAGAAGGAGGAGGAGGAGGAGGAGGAAGAGGAAGAGGAAGAGGAGGAGGAAGAAAGAAAGAAGAAAAAAGAAAAAAAGAAAAGAAAGGTGATTTGTTGAGAATCACAGGAACAAGAAATTGACTTTGAATCCCCAAGAAGGGAATTAATCAAGGAGACTTGAGAAAAATGAGATGGAAACTTCAATCCCAGAACAAGGGGACTGATTTCCAAATCTCTATAACAATGGGATTAATCACGGAAGCCTGAAGACACAAGAAAATTTCTGAATCCCAAGAACAGGGCTATTTTTCTGAACCCTGAGAACAAGGGGATCGAACTCAAACCCAGAAAAGAAAGAGATGTGAATCAGAATACATAGAGCATTGGGTCAGAACTCAAACCATGAAAACAAATGTATGGTACTTGATACCCTAAAAACTGCTTAAGTAATTCATACAACCAGGAACAAGGGTATGGAACTCAAAACTCTGAAAACAAGGGCATGGATATCACAACTACAAAATAAGGGGCAGAACACTGAAAAGCAACAAAAAGAATGAACTCGTTACCATGACAACAAAGTTATGGATATCAGAATCCAGAGACCACTGTGGTGAAATTTGATACTTAACCAATAAGGGAAAATAACTCGGTATTTCAAGAAGCTTGGGATTTAGCTCTGAATCCTAAGAACAGGGAATGAATCATGAAACACCATGAAACTAAAAAAACCTAACAACAATGGAATATAACTCAGAACACAAGAACAAGGGATGCATTTCAAAAATGCATCATTTAGAAAATGTGATAGGAAATTGATACCCCAAGAACAAAATGAAGGCACGTGAAATTCCAAATACAAGAAGACTGAACTCAGGACACCATGACTAAAGGCTGGAAATGGAAATTCAACGACAAGGACCTGGAATTCACAACCCAGAAATCATTGAGATGTAACTCAGACCTTCCAGAAAAGGGGATGAATATAGATACCCCAAGAACATGGGTAAGTGACTCCTAATTTCAAGAACAAGGAGACATGAATGAGAATAGCGGGAACAAGGCGATTGAACTCAAATAACCAACAGGAGAATAGAACTCAGAGAGGTGAGAAACCAGGAATGGAACCAACAATTTGAGACTAACGGGTCTGAGTTTGAGGTCCCTGCAACAAAGTGATGAAACACAGAAGACTGACAGGTAGAGGAGGGATATCATAAATTGCATGAATAGAGCAATTTAATAGAGCCATGAGAATAAAGGAACGGACTATGACCACAACAACAAAGAGATAAAACTGTAAATCTGGAAATCATTGGGTTGGAATGAGGAACTCTGAAAATATAGGGTGGTACTGGACACCCCAAGAACTGGGAAGTAAATCAGACATCTACGAACAATTGTTTGAAGAGCTGTAGCTGTAAATCAAGAGAATATAAGGATGGAACTCAGAACCCTGAAGTCAAGAGGATGGTACTTGATACCCTAAGAAACATGTGAACCTACTCAGAAGACCAAAAATAAGATAATGGAACTCAGAACTCGGGAGAAGGGTGCGGTGTATCAGAACTTTTCAGACTAAAAACAAGAAAAAATCACAAGGAAAAAATGGAGCTTCTTACTGAAAAGGCAATATTATGAATATCACAAGCCAGAGAATAGGGGTGAAAGGTGTTCCTCAATGAAAAAGAAGAAATAACTTGGAATCCCAAGAATACAGTAACTGTTCTGAGCCTAGAGAGTAAGAAAATACAAAATGAGTCCCCCCAAGGAGGAGGGAGAGACTTGGAATTCCAAGAACAAGGGATTTAGCTCATAACCCTAGCATCTTTTAATGAAGCTCTGTAACACAAGAATATGAAGGACCAGTAAATGTGAAGAACAGGGTGAATAATCTAAGATGCCAGTGAAAAAGGTTATGGAAATGGAAACCCAATAACGTTGGGTTAGAACACAGAACACAGAAATCATTGGCACGGAACATGAAATACTAAGAAAGACATGTACCTAGAGAACTGAAGAAGTTGATGGACCTTAGAATGCCCAGAGCGAGGTAAAGAGAATGAGAAGAGCAAGAACAAGGAGATTGAACTCAAATACCTAACAAGGGAATGAAACTTGGAGTCTTCAGTAAAATGAATTGGAACTCAAAATTCTGGAATAAGAGGACAGGGAAGGAAAGTCTTACTACAGGGGAATGAATCTCAAAAACCTGAGACATAGCATGGCAGATGACACTAAAAACACAAAGAAAAAGGCAATAAAAATCAGAACCCAACAGGAAAAGAATGGCACCCATATCCCATAACCCACAATCCCAGAAAAAGGTGTTTGATCTCCATATATGTACACACACAAAAAAAGACATGCATCTAGAAAGCTTGACAGTAAGGGGAAGGAACTCGGAATCCCAAGAACAGGGTAATTGTTGTGAACCCTGAAAACAGGGGATCCAATGCAGAACACTACAACAAAGATATGTGACTCTGAATCCAAAGAACTTTAGGCCAGAACGCAAAGCTTGAAAACACGGACATGGTGTTTCATTCCCCAAACAATGGGTATGAACTTACACACATAAAACAAGGGGATTGAACTCAAAATGCCAAAAACAAGGTAATGAAATTCAAAACTTTGAAATAGGAGAAGCAACAGGAAAAGGACAGAATTCACTACCATGAAAGCAATGTTATGGATATAAGAAGCCAGAGGTAGATGAAGATGAAATTGGATACCCAGCAAAACACTAGAATAACTCAGAACCCCCAAATCCTTGGGAATTGAGCTCTAAACCTGAGAAAAAGGAAATGGATCTTGAAACCCTAAGAAAAAGCAAATAGAACTCAAAAGCCTAATAAGATAGCATAGAACTCAGAACACAAGTAAAAGGGATGGACTTCACAAACCTCAGTTTGTTCATGGAACTAGCTATCCCAAGAAAAAGATCTAGAAATCTGAAATTCCAAAAATAAAGGAACAGAAATTAGATGCTCATATATAAGGTGATGACACTTGGACCTTAAAAACAAGGAGATGAATCTGGAAAGCTCAGCAACAAGAAAACTCAAACTCAACATCAAAACTCAAAGAACAAGTAGGTGAATCTCAGAACCCAAAGAAAAATGGATGGAACTTGAAAACCTAAATACAAGGGCATGGATATCCGAACCCCAGAGCAGTGGGTCAAACTCAGAATCCCAAAAAGAGGAGGTCTGAAAACAGATCCTAACATCATGAAAATTAACCTTGGAATCAAAAGAGCAAGAAGAAACTTGAAATCCCAAGAAAAGGAGAACTCAAAACCTCAAGGTAAAAAAAAAAAAAAACTTATGGAAATCAAAATCCTGAATACAACTGCAGGCAACAGAAAATTTCAGCCATTAGGGGAAAGCATCCTGAACACTGAGGGAAAGAGATGAACATGAAACACAAAGACCAAGAGGATGGAACTTAGATTCTTAACAAAATTAGGAAGTAACCTGGAATCAGAAGAAAAACGGGCGACCTCATAATCCTTTGAAAATGGTTATGGAATTCGTTATACACCAAAAAAGTTGATGGAACCTGAAATCCCCCCCAAAAAAGAACATGGGACTCACACACTTATGAAGAGATGGAGAGGACTCAGAACCCAAGAATAGGCAAATAGGATTCAGAACCAGGAGATCATTGCGATGGAACTCAGAGCCTGAGAACAAGGGGATATAGACAGATAACCCAAGAACACGAAATTCCAAGGAAAATGTAATAGAAATAAAAAGAGAAAAAACATGGCTATTGAACTAGAATCCCCAAGAAGGGGATGGAATACTGAGGTTTGACAAAAATGGGGTGGAATTTACAATCCAAGAACAACAGTTCTGACCTTGAATTCCCTACAAAAAGACATGAAACACAGAAGCTTAGTATACAGGGCAATAAACTCAGAATCCCAAAATCACAACCATTATTCTGAACTCTGAGAACAATGTTTAGAACTCGGACAAGTACAGCAAGTGAAGGAGACTGATAATCCAGAGCACATCAGGATGGACCAGAAACCATGAAAACTAGGGGTAGTAGTTTATACCCCAAGAAAAAAGAGGAAGGAACTCAGACAGACAGAAAAAAGGGGAATGGACTTCAGAACTCCAAAAATAAGTTGATGGATATCACAACTACTAAACAAAAGGGCAGAACTCAGAGAAGCAACACCAAAAGAATGCAATGTACTACCATAAAAACAACCTCATGGATGCCAGAAGCCAGAGGCGGATACACAAAAAGGTTGGCATTCAATGAAAAAGGGGAAGAAATGAAATCTCAAACTCTGGGGTAGGTCTGAATCCTGGGAACAGGGGAATGGATTGGGAAACACCGTGAAAATGGGAATAAAACTCAAAACCCTAAAACAATGCCATGGAACTTAGAAAAAGGTTTGGGCATCACAACCTGCAGTGGTTTGTTGAAACAGTTTATTCAAAACAAAGATACAGGAACTGGAAATAAAAAAGGGGGGGTGAAACTCAGATGCTCATAAACAAAGTGATGGAACTCAGAAACCTATAAGAAGGGGATGGACATTGTAAGCTGAGCACAAAGGCATGGGACTCAAAACTCAAAGAACACAGAGATGAAACTCAGAACCTGAGGAACAATAAGATGGAATTCCAAATCCCAAGAGCAAGGGAATGAATGTCAGAACCCTGGAACAAGTGGAAAAACTCCAATTCCCAAAAACAGGTGTCCCAGACATAGATCATTACAACATGAGGTTTATTTAACCTTGGAATCCCTGAGACAAGAAGAAGGAGTCCAGAGTTCCAAGAAAAAAAATGAAACTCAAAACCACAGCAAAAGTTTTTATGGAACTCTTGAATACAAAAGCAACAATAGGCAACTGCAGATTCCAATCTGTAGAGCAAGGGACCCAGAGCACTGAGAGGAAGGGACGGATTTCAAAACACAAAGAACATGAGGATGGAACTTGGACTGCAACCACAGAAAAGAAGGACGCCAAAACCTATCCAAAGAACATGAAGTTTATCCTTAGAAAATATTAACGGTTTTCATTATACCATGAAAAAGTTGATGGAACCTGAAATCCGAAAAACAAAGGGATGAAACTCAGACACCCACCAACGAACTTATGGAACTTGGAACCTAAAGAACAGGTGTGTAGAAATCAGAACTCAGAGAATATTGAGATGAAACTCAAAACTCTGAGAACAAAAGGATGTATACAGATAATTCAAGAACAAAATGGAGTAACATGAAATATCATGGAAAATGCAATGGAAATAGGAAGAGCCCAAATGAAGATGGAACTCGTAGACTTGAGAAAGATGGGATGGAACCCACAATCTCAGAACAAGAAGTGGGAATTCAAAATTCCTGAAACAAAGGGATGAAATTCAGAAGCCTGTGATACAGGGAAAGAACTAAAAAAACCCCAAGATTCTGGCCATTTTTCTCAACCTTGGGAACTAGGAAATCTAAAACAACTACAAGGATACAAGACTCTCAATACAGAGTACATCAGAACGGTACTCAAACCATGAAAACAAGGGGATGGTACTTAATATTCAGAGAACAATGGAAAGAAGATCACAAAACCATGAACAAGGGGATGGGGCTCAGAACTGTAAAACAAGGTGATGTATATCAAAACTAGGAAACAAGGGTAGAGAACTTGGAGAATCAATCATAAAAGGATGGAAATCACTACCATGGAAATAATGTTATGGATATCCAAAGCCAGAAATGTGGATAAAATTTGCTTTCAACAAACATGGGGAAAAATATTTTTCTCTAGAATTCTGCAATTGAACACAGAATTTTGAAAACATGAGAATGAATCTTCAAACCCCAAGAAACTGGGAATGAAACTCAAAACCTTGATAACAACAGCATAGTACTACGAACACACACAAAAAGGATGGAACTCAAAACCCATATTCTTGATTGTGAAACTCAATACCTCAAGAACATGTTAAAGGAACCTGATATTACAAGAATAGAAAAAAATCTCAGATGTCCATGAACAACGTGCTGGAACCCAACACCCCAACAATACAATGAATCTGGAAAGCTGAGCAATGACAACATGACTGAAAAACACAAAGAAAAAGGAGATGAAACTTAGACCCCCAAAATAAGGGGATAATACTCAGAATTCCAAGAACATTAGGACTGAACTCTGAATCATGAGAATGAGGAAATGAATCTCAAAATAGTTTTTCCCCTCAAGAAAAAGGGTATGGAACTCAATATCCTGAGAAAAATGGCATAGAAATGAGAACACAAGAACAAAGGCTGGACTGCAAATGCCGTAATGTTTTTTGTGGAACTTGATAGCCAAAGAACAAGATAAAGGATCCTGAAATACCAACAATATGGACATGAAAGTTACAAGCCCATTAATAAGGGGATGACACTTGGAACCCTTAAAACAAGATGGTGAATCTTGAAAGCTCAGCAGCAAAGGCATAGAAGTCAAAACTCAAGGAACAAGATGAATCTGAGAACTCAACAAACAAGGGTATAGAACTAGAAATCCCAAAATAAGGGAATGGACATCAGAACCCTGGAACAAGAAACAAAACTCAGAATCCCCAAAAGAGGCAGGCTGGATGTAGAACCTTACATAAAATTCACCTTGGAATCCAAAGAAGAATGAGACATAACATGAAGTCCAAAGAAAAGAGGAACTCAAAACCTCAGGGGAAAAAATATGGAAATCAAAATCTTGAAAAACGCAGGCACCTGGAAACTCGAATCATTGTGGGAAAAAAATTCAGATTGCTAAGGTACATAGAAGCATGCCAAAACAACAAAGTGCAAGAGGATGAAACTCAGAATCTTAACAAAAAGGGAAAGTAACCCAGAATCCCACAATGAAGAGGTGGGCCTCATGATCCCTAGAAAATTTTGATGGAATTCATTATACCATAAAAAAAGATAATGGAACCTGAAATCAAAGCAGAAAGAGATGCAACATAGACATCCATGAACAAAGGTATGAAACCAGTAATGCCAAGAACGGATGGATAGAACTTGAAATCCAGATATCATTAGGATGGAACTCAGAACCTCGAGAACAAGGGGATATAAATAGATAACCCAGGGACGAAGGAAAATAACAGGGAACTCTCAGGAAAACATGGTGGAAATGAGAAAAGCAAGCCCACAGTTATTGAACTCAATTGAAATCCCCAAGAAAGGGATGGGGCTTTGAGATTTGAGGAAAATGCATTGGAACCCACAATCTCAGAACAAGGGGTCAGAGACTGAAATTTCTACAACAGAAATGAAAATTTTGCAACCCTGAAACTAATTGCAAAAAAACTCATAGCCCCAAGAACAGTGTCATTGTTCTGAATCCTGAGAACAAAAGAATCAAACTCAGACCACTACAACAAGGAGAAGAGCCTCTGAATACAAAGAACATGGGGACTGACCTCAAACAACGAAGACAACGGCTGGTACTTGATACACCAAAAAAATGGAAAAAATTTTGCACAAGCAGGAACAAAGGAATGGAAATCAGAACTTCAAAACAAAATGATGGCTAGCAATAGCATATGACATGGGGACAGAACCCAGTGTAGGGGACCGGTTTGTTTCACTCTGGCCAATGTGACTCAGTTCTGGATGGAAAACCTACAGAAGCGAAGTGGTGGGCAAGAGCCAGACCTTCAAACTGAGTTATTCCTGAGTTTCGAGGCCTGAGAATTCTCAGGCCTAGAAAATGCATAGACTGTTATGGCTTGCTGTTGCTAAAATTACATCACCCTGGTCTAAAACAACAAATGTGTATTGTCTATCTACAAACTAATTTCCAAAGCCTGTGTGAATTTTCAGAAGGATAGAGCTAATCAGGGTGCCACCATTCCCCTCTGCATGTTATTTTCATTTCCTCAATTGTACCTAAAATGTAGACAATAATATTCTATGTAATAGATAAACCTTTATTTGATGTAAGCCCCAAGAAAAGCAATAAAAGCCTGCCTAGGCAAGGGTCGAGGTCCTCTCCTCTTGAGGGAGTGGCCAAAGCATTCTTAGGCACTCTCCCCTTTTGAGAGTAGCTGGGCCATCCCCTTTTTCTTCACAGGATTGCTGTCTCCTGCACATTTATTCTCATCTTCTGTCACAACAGGCAGATTCTGCTGGCTGGAGTCTGCCACACCAGAGAAGCACCAAAAAGAATGGAACTGGCTACCCTTAAAATACTGTTACAGATTTCAGAAACCAGATTAGGATGCAGATGAAATTTAATACCCACCACCAACAACAACAAAAGGATGGAGCTCAGAATAAAAAGAATCTTGAGACCGAACTATGAATCCTGAGAACAAGAAAGTGGTTTCCTAAAACCCAAGAAAAAGCTAATGGAACTCAAACCATAAGAAAAATGGCAAAGAACACAGGACACAAGAACAAGCAATGGACCTCACAAGTCACAGTGTTCTTCTGGGGGTAGATACCCCAAGTACAAGATAAAGAAACGTTAAATTCCAAGAATAAGGGGTTACATGCCCCTGAGTGACGTGATAGAACTCAGAATCCTAAAAACAAAGGGATGAATTTCAAAAGCTCAGCACAATTGCATGGAAGTCAGACTCAAAGACAAAGAAGATGAATCCCAGAACTGAAAAAGTAAAGGCATGTAACTTGAAATTCCAAACCAAAAACTGACAACAGAACACCAGAATTAGGGAGAAAATTAAAAATCACAAAAAGATGTGGACATAGATCCTTACAACATTAGGATTGACTTTAGAATTCAAAGAACAAAAATAAATATTTCAGAGTCCCAAGAAAAAGAGGAACTGAAACCCCAGCAAAAAGGTTACAGAAATTTAAATCCAGAGATCAGCAGAAGGAAACTGGAAAATCCAATCATTAGAAGAAGGGACCCAGAAAAATGAGAAGGGATTGATGTGAAAATACCAATAAAAACAGGATGGAGATCCCTACTCTGAAAACAATTTTGTGGATGCAGAAACCAGAAGCAAATGCAGATGAGATTTGATACCCACTGATAAAAATGAAGGTACTTAGAATCTAAACAACAATGGGATTAAATTCTGAGAACAAGGAAATGCATCTGGGAATTCAAAGAAAAAGATAATGAACTCAAATATCTAAGATGAATGGAAAAGAACTCAGAACACAAGACAAAAAAATGGACCCTACAAGCTGTAGTGTTGTTCGTGTAACTGGATACACCAAGAATATGATAAAGAAACCTGAAAGCCCAAGAATGGGATGAAACTGAGACACCTATGAACAAGGTGATGAAAATCACAACACTGAAAACAAGGTGATGAATCTCAAAAAATCAGCAACAAGAGTATGAAAATCAAATTAAAGAACAAGAAGTTGAAGCTCAGAACCAAAAAACAAGAAGGAATGAAATTCAAAAGCCCAAGAACAAGGGAATAGGTATCAGACCAATGTAACAGGGGGGATAACTTGAAATCATAAAAAGATCAGGGCCAAACATAGATTCTTACAACATGGGACTTAACCGTGAATACAAGACCAAAAACAAGGATCTCAGAATTCCAAGGGGAAAAAAAGGAACTCAAAACACCTGCAGAAGATGTTATAATCAAAATCATGAAAACAACAGCAGGTAACTGGAAAATCCAAATAGTAGAGAAGAAACTTGGAACACAGAGAAATATATGGATGTCAAAGCACCAAGAACAAGAGAATAAAACTCAAAATCCAAATAAAAATGAAAAAAAGCCCATGTGCAAGTAAAAGATATGCATATCATAATCCTTGGAAAATGTTCATGGAATTTGTTAAACCACAAGATAGTTGGTGGTACCTGAAAACCAAAGAACAAGAAGATGAAACACAGACATCGGAGCACAAAGTGATAAAATTCGGAACCCTAAAAACAGGTGGATAGAACTCAGAACCCAGAAATCATTGGAATGGAACTCAGAACCCGTAAAAAAGATTGATGCAAATAGATAACCCAAGAACAAGGTAAATGAACACCTAATACACAGGAAAATGGGGTGGAATTGAGATCAAAAGCAAGGCAATTGAACTCAAATCCCCAAGGGAATGTAACTCGTAGACGTGAGAAAAATAGGATGGAACACAGAATGTGAGAGCTAGAGTTCTGAGCTTGAATTTCCTATAACAAAGGGGTAAAACATGAGAGCCTAAAACCAAGGTCAAGGAACATGCAATCCCAAGAATAGAACCATTTTTCTGAACGCTGAGGACAAGGATATTGAATTCAGACCACTACAACAAGGAGATGAATCTCTAGATCCAGAGAACATTTGGTACAGAAATCTAACCATGAAAACAAGGGGTAATATTGATATACCAAAAATAATTGGAAGAAACTGAGACAACCAGAAAAAGAGAAGAGGAGCTCAGAAATCAAAAAACAAGGGAATAGATATCACAACTACAAAACAAGGGGAGAGAACTCAGAGAAGCAACAAAAAAAGAGGATGCAACTTGGTACCAATAAAACAAAGTTATGGTTATCAGAAGCCACA
Source organism: Phyllostomus discolor (assembly GCF_004126475.2). NCBI lineage: Eukaryota > Metazoa > Chordata > Mammalia > Chiroptera > Phyllostomidae > Phyllostomus > Phyllostomus discolor. The sequence goes on along the minus strand of NW_023397494.1, from coordinate 166,514 downwards.
GGCAAATGCACATGAAATTTGAATTTGGGGAAAATAATTGGAATTCCAAGAACCCTGGGTTTGAACTCTGAATTCTAAGAACAAGGGAATGGACCTCAAAACTCCAGAAAATGGGAATGGAACCCCAAACTCTAACAACAGTGACAAAGAACTCAGAATACAAGAACAAGGGGTGGACCACCTAACCCGCAGTGACGTTTGTTGAACTGGATACATCAGGAACAAATTTTAAAAAACCCCACACACCTGAAATCTCAAAGAACAGGGGATGAAACTTTGATGCCCATGAAAAAGATGATAAAATTTAGATCCCTAACATCAATGGGATGAAAATCAAAAGCTGAGCACAACAGCATGGGTCTCAAAACTCAAGAACATGGATATGACAATCAAAACCCTAAGAACAAGGGGATGCAATTCAAAACACCAAGAACAAGGAAATGGAGAACAGAAGCCCAGAATAAGGCAGAAAATTCACATTCCCCCAAAGAGGCGATCTGGACAGAGATCCTTACAATATGAAGATTAACCTTAGAATCCAAAGAACAAAGGGAAAGAATTTGAAGTTTCAAATAAAAGAGGACCTCAAAACCCTAATGAAAATTGTTATGGAAATCTAAATTGTTAGAAGAGCAGGCAACTGGAGACTCTAATCAGTAGGGAACAGATCTGAAGCATTGAGAAAGATTCATGTCAAAACACAAAGAAAAAGAGGGTGGGGCACAGATTCCAACAACAAAGGCTAAGAAAAATGAAATTTCAGCAAAAAGAGTTGGATATCATAATCCATAGACAATGTTGATGAAATTCATTATACCAGTCAAAAGCTGATGGAACCTGAAATCTGAAGAATAAGATACAAATAAGACATCCATGAACAAAGGGACTAGATTCCAACGCCAAGAAGATTGTATAGAAGTTGTAAACCAGAGATCATTAGGATGGAATTCAGAACCCTGAGTGTGGGGGAGCTTTGCCCACAGAACCTCCATCCCAACACCTGAGAACAAGAGGATGTAAACAGATCATGTAAGAACAAGTGGAAGAAACACAGAATTGCATGAAAAGTGTGATGGAGATAAAAAGATCAAGCACAAGACTATTGATCTTGAATCCCCAATAGGTGGTGGAACTCCAACATTTGAGAAAAATTAGATGAAACCTACAATCCAAAAGCAAGAGGTCTGAGCTTGAAATTTCTAAAGAAAGAAATGAAAATCTGAAGCTTAATAAGAAGGGGAAAGAAGGCAGAATCCCAGGGTAAGGGATGTTTTTCAGAATGAGAACAAGGGAACCAAAATCAGATGAGTACAACAAAAGGATGAATCTCAGAATCCAAGAATATTGTGATGAAACTCAAATCCTGAAAACTAGGCGTTACTACTTGATATTTGAACACATGGGGAGAATTCAAACAACTAAGAAGAGGAGGTTCTGTGTGTCCATCTCCTTGTTGGACACACAGAACTTGAAAAAAGACAAGGTTATGGATATCAGCACTCATAGAACAAATAGACGGAACTCTTGAAAACAGCAAAAAAGAACAGAATTCACTACCAACAGAGCAATATTATGGATATCAGAAGCCAGAGAACGTGGGGTGAAATTTGATACCCACTTAACAAGGGGAATGTATTTTGAATTTACATGGAACTCCAAGAATAGAGATTGTTTAGAAACAGGAGAACAATTGAATGGAAGATGGACCCACCAAAAGAAGATGAAACATGGTCCCTTAAAAGAAGGGATAGAGCTCAGAGTGATAGTATCTGTGGATGTCACATGATAACCCCAAAACAAGAACAAGGAAACTCAGAACCCAGAAATCATTGGTATAGAATTTGGAACACCACAACAGGATGTACCTACATAACCCAAGAACAAGGGGGAGGAAATTAGTTCTCAAGAATTAGGTGATGGAAATGAGAAAAGGAACAAGGCAATTGAACTCAAATACTCAACAAGAGGATGAAACTTTAAGAACTGAGGAAAATGGATTGGAATTCACAATTCCAGAACAATGGATATGACCTCCAACTACCTACTGAGGGATATACAATTCTTGAACCTGAGACAATACTTAGGTTATGAATGTAAGAACATTAAGAAAAATGCTATAGATGTCAGAACTCAACAGGAAAACAATGTATATGAGAAACATAGAACAGGGTAATTAAACTAGGAATCCTAACTGCAAGGAAATAAAACACAACCATAAAACAATGGGATGGATCTTGGATCACAAGAGTAATGGGATAGACCAACAAACTTGAAATACATTGGGAAATATTCCACAATCACAAGAACAAGGTGATGGAATTCACAACTCCGAGAAGTGGACAGAACTGAAATTGACAGGAATAAATGGACCTCAGACTAAAAGAACAAGTAGTGGATCCCAGGAGTCTTATAAAATTTGGATAAACTTGATACACCCAAAAATTTTGAAAAATTCTCAAATTCCAATGACAAAAAGACAAACTCAGACTACCTTGAACAAGATAGAAATGGAAATCCAACTACAAGGGCATGTTACTAGAACCTAGAACCATTGGGATGAAACTCACAAGACAGAGATCAAGGAGAGGTAAATAGATAAATGAAAGACAAGGGGAAGGAAATCAGAATTCCAAAAACAAGGTGATTGGACTGAGAATAGAGGTAACAAGATGATTGAACTCAAATCCCTAACAAGAGGATAGGACACAGATACATGGAAAAAAATGGGTAAAAACAAAAATCCCAGATCAAGGGGTCTGAGCTAGAAATGACTACACACAAGGGGTGAAACTGGTGACCTGACACCATGGGGCAGGAACTTGAACTCCAAAATAAGGACCATTTTTCTGACCCTGAGAAGAAGTGGATAGAACTCAGATCACTTCAAAAGAGGGATGAAACTCAGAATCCAGTGAACGTTGGAATGAAACTCAAATGCTCAAAGTGAGGACATGGTACAGTATACCCTAAGCAATGAGTAATGGGGAACTAACTCAGATAACCAAGAACAAGGGTTTGGAACTCAGATCTCTGAAAATAAGGTGATGGATATCAGAAGTGCTAGAACAAGGGGGCATAATTCCAGAGACCAACAAAAAATGGAATTTCTATCATGAGGACAACATTAAGGATATCAGAAGCCAGAGAACACAGGGACATAATATGACACCAAAAGAAAGGGGAAAAAATTCACAAGCCGAAAAGAGAGATTGTTTAAAACCCTGAGGAAAAGAAGATGGAAGTATAGTTAAAAAAAAAAAAAAACAACAGGATTGGTCTTGGTATACACTGAACAAGGTTTGGAGTTTAGAAGCTTTGAAAGATGTATATGGAACATAATAACCCAAGAACAAGAAAAGGAACACAAAATGCCAAAAACAAGGTGATGGATGGCAGACTCCATTGAAAACGGGGAAAGAAATGGAAACCCTACAATGAGGTGGTGGGACTGGGAAAGCAGAGATTATTGAGATGAAATTTGGAACCAGGAGATGAAAGAAATGTAAGTAACCAGGTAGGCAAAGAAACTGAGAATCCCAACAACAAAGTGATTGGAATACAAATAGAATAAACAAACGGACTAAACTGGAATCCCTTTGGGGATGCGACTTAGAGAACTGAGAGAAATCAGATGGAATACATGGTCAAAGTAAAAGGGGTGTGTGCTAGAAATTTCTACAATAGTGGTGTGAAACTCAGAGCATGACAATGGAAACAAATAAGCTCAAGATCCCAAAAATAGGCTATTTTTTCAGAACCCTGAGAAAAAGGAGATCAAAAAAGGATCTCTATGACAAAGAACTTAAACTTGAAACCAGAAAACTTAGAAACAGAACCCAGAACCTGGAAATATGGGGATGGTTCTTGATATACCAACACAAAGGGAACTACTCACAAAACCAAGAACAAGGGGATAGAGCTCAGAACAGTGAAACAAGCTGATGTATTTCAGATCTTGTAGAACAAACACTAAAGATGTGCAAAAGCCACAATAAAAACATAGATCTCTTTACCACGAGGACAATAGAAAATCACAGTCCAGAGAACATGGAGATGAAAAGTAATAATTAATGAAAAAAGAAAGGACTCCAAATCTCAAGAATATAGCGGTTATTCAGAACCTAGACAGCAAGGAGATTCAAAACAGGTTCCCAAAATGGGGAAGGGATTTGGAGTTCAAAGAACAAAGGATGGAGCTCAGAACCCTATAATCTGTTAAAGAAAATCCATAACATAACAAAATGAAGGAACAGGAAATGCCAAGAACAAGGTTGAGAAACTCAGATGCCAGTGAACAAGGGCATGAAAATGGAAACCCAATAATGAGGGTAAGGAACTCGGAACACAGAGATCATTGGGATGGAATGAGAAACACCAAAAAAAAAAAGAGATGTAATTAGAAAACACAAGAAAAAGTCTAAGAATCTTGAAATCCCCAGAATACAGTGCAGGCAATGAGTGGAGAAGGAATGAGGAGATTGAACTCTAATACCCAGCCAGCATATGGACCTCCGAGTCTTCAGAAAAATTTATTGGAAGTCAAAATTCCAAAATAAGAGCACTGAGCAGGAAATCATTACTACAAGAGGATGAATGTCAAAAACTCGAGACAGGGCATAGCTGATGATACTAAGAATGCCCCCCCCCAAAGGCTATAAAAATTGATAGAACTCAAAAATTGATACCTAATAAGAAAAGATCAGACCTTAGAAGCACGAGGACCATGAGGATGGAATCAAGAATCTCCACTGCAAAGGAATGGATCTTACACCCCTAGGACAATGAGATAGATCTCAGAGTCACAAGAGCAATAGGATGAACCACAAAGCCCCAAGTCATGGGGAAGAATACCTTAATCACAAGAACAAGGGGGTGAAATTTAGAAGTCTGAGAACAATGGGATGCAACTCAAAACCCCAGAAGGGGAAGAAACACTTTGTCTCAAGGACACAGGATTGGCCACAGGGCCCTTAGAAAATGTGGCTGGCACTCCACACCCCAAGATAAAGGTGATAGAAACTGAAATTCCATAACAAGCTTACAGAATACAGACTACAATGAACAAGTAAATGGAAGTCCAAATGCAAGGGCATGGAACTGGAATCTAGACATCATTCGGTTGGAACTCATCCCCAAGAACAAGGGACTGTACGTAGATACACTAAGGAAAAGGGTAACATACTTGGAATTGCAAGAACAAGGTAATGAGAATGAGAACAGTTGGAACAAGATGACTGACCTCGATTCTGCAACAAGGACATGGAACATGAAGAGTTATAAAAAAATGTCATAGAACCTACAATCCCAGAAAAGAGAGCCTGATCATATCTGTTCAAAAATGGCATGAATTTAAGAAGCTTCACACAAAGAAGAATGAACTTGGTATGCCAATAATAGGGTCATTTTTCTGAACCCTGAGAACAAGGAGATCAAATGTGGAACACTACAACAAAAAAGGAGCCCTTTTGTATAAAGAACTTTTGGATGGATTTCAAATTTTAAAATCATGGGGATGACATCATACTCCAAATAATGGTATGATCTTAGACAAACAGGAACAAGAGGATGGAACTCAGCACCCTGAAAATAAGGTTGTGGATTTTACAACAATGAAATAAGGAGAGAGAACTCAGAGAAGCAAAAGGAAAAGAAGAAACTTGCTACTATGGAAACAATGCTATGGATATCATGAACCAGAGGCAGATGCAAATGCAATTTAATATGCAATGATCACAAGAAAGGAACTTGGAATCCCAGGAAAATTTTGATGGAAATAAGATCAAGATCAAGGCCATTAAACTCAAATTCACCACAAGAGGGTGGGGCTAGGAACTTGATAAAAAATGGGATAGAACCCAAAATCCAAGAACAAAGGGTCAGAGCTTCATATTTCTACAAAAATAAGAAAAATTTTGTAAGCCTGAGACCAATTTCAAGGAACACATAATCCCAAGAATAGAGCTATTGTTCTGAACCCTGAGGACAAGGGGATTGAACTTGGGCCACTACAACAAGGACATGAGACTCTGAAAGCACAGAGTATGGCCCCAGATGCCAAACAATGAAGACAACCAGATGGTATTTGATACACCAAAACAATGAAAAGAAATATAGATAACCAGGTACAAAGGAATGGAACTCAGAACTCCAAAAATAAGGAGATGGGTATCAAAAGTACAAATCAAGGGAACGGAAGTCAGAGAAGCAATAAAAATTATCAAACTCACTATCCTGAAAACAACGTTATGGATTTCAGAAGCCAGAATAACACGCAGATGAAATTTTACCCAACAAAAGATAGGAAGTGACTCATTATCCAAAGAATCCTAGGATTAACTCTTTTAGAAATCTCTCAAGATCAGCAAGTCATGGAGTCACTCTTAAGAACAAGAATATGAAGCTCAGAATTGATAAAAAGAGGATGAAATTCAAAATCCCAAGAACAATGGAATGGACATCAGAACCATGGATTGAAGGGGGAAACTCAGAGTCCAAAAAAGAGAAGGAATGGACATAGATCCTTACAACATGAAAATTAACCTTGAATCCAAAGACCAAAAAGAGGGACCTCAGATTTCCAAGGAAAAAAGGAACTTGAAACCCCTGCAGAAAATTTTATGGAAATCAAAGTCGTGAGTATAACAGCAGGCATCTCTAAAATCCAAATAGTAGTGGAAGAAACTAGAAACAGGTGAAAAAAAGACATGGATGTCTTAGGACATCCACATTAGGACAGAAATTCAACTATGAAAACAAGGAGATAGCATTGACAACCCCCACAAAATTGGGGAGGAACTGAGACAAACAGGAAAAAAGAAATAGAGCTCAGAAACATGAAAACAAGGGAATAGATATCATAACTATGAAGCAAGGGGAGAAAACTCAGAGAAAGAACACAAAGAGTACAACTCGGTACCAAGAAAACAATGTTATGGTTATCAGCGGCTAATGAAGATGAAATTGGATAGCCAACAAACAAGCAGAAGGTACTCAGAATCCCAAAAGTGCTGGGATTAAACTCTGAATCTTGAGAACAAGGGAATGGATCTCAAAAACCCAAGTAAATGAGGATAGAACTCAAAACCCTAACAACAATGGCATAGAAATCAGAACACAAGAACTAGGGATGGACCTCCCAATTGTGGTTACATTTGTTGAACTTGATACCCCAAAAACATGTTTAAAACCTGAAATCTCAAGAAATAGGAAGTGAAACTCTGACCCCTATGAAAAAGATGATGAAAATTCAGATCTATAATAACAATGGAATGACTCTTGAATGCTGAGCACAATGTTATGAGTCTTCAAATCCAAGCAAAAGAAGATGAAACTCAGAACCCAAAGAACATGATGTTGGAATTCTAAATCCCATGAACGAGAGGATTGGCATCAGAAGCCCAGAATGAGGGGAAAAACTTGGATTTCCAAAACAGAGACCCAGACAGAGATCCTTACAACATGAGGATTAACCTTAGAATTCAAAGAACAAAAACAAGGAGAAAGAATTAGACACAAGCACAAAGGGATGGAGCTAAGAACTCTGAAAACAAGGTGATGTATCTTAAAATTCTGAAACAAGGGGAAAGAACTCTGAGAGAGAAAAACACAAGAAGTGCAAGTTTCTAGCATGAAAACAACATTATGGCTCTCCAAAGCCAGAGGCAGATGCAAACAGAAACTGATACCTAACAAAGGGAAAAATCTCAGAATCCAAAAATCCTGGAATTGACTCTGAATACTGAGAACAAAGGAATGGATATTGAAACACCACAAAGAAAAGGGACTGGAACTGAAAATTCTAACAACAAAAGTATGGAAGTCAGAACACAGGAAGATGGAATCAATTTCACAACACAAGGAGGTTTTTGGAAAGCACTACATCTCTAAAACAAGATAAAAGAAACAGAAATCTCAAGTAGAAAGTGATGGAACTCATAAGCCTATGAAAAAAGTGATGGAATGTGGAAACCTAAGGACAAGGAGATGAATCTTGAAAGCTCAGCAACAATGGCATAGAAATAAAAACACAAAAACAAGTAGGTGAAACTCATGAAATGGAGAAAAAGGATGTGGAACTCAATATCCCAAGAAAGGATTGCACATAAGATTCCCAGAACAAGGCAGAAAACTCGGATTACCATAAATCCAGGAGCCAGGCATAGATCCTTACATGAGGATGAACTCTGAAATCCAAAGAAAAAAGAAAAGAAACTCATAGTACCCAAAACAAAGGGAATTGGAAAACCCAGCAGATCCTTACAGTAATCTATACCCCTAGAACAACAGCTGGGAACTAGAAACTCCAATCAGTAGAATAGAAAAATAGCACATAGAGAAAGGGATGGATGTTAAAGTATGTAGAACAAGAGGATGGAACTTGGTATCTCACCAAACGAAGAAACCCAGAATCCAAAGACAAAGGGAAGAAGGCCCACATAGTCCTTAGAAAATGTTGAGTGAATTCATTATACCTTTAAAAAAAGTTGATGAAACCTGAAATCCACAGAACAAGGAAATACCTGCCAACATCCAGGAACAAAGAAATGGAACTTGGAACCCCAAGAAATGCGTACAGAGTTCAGAACTCAGAGACCATTTGGATAAATCTCACAACCCTGAGAACAAGGGGATGTAAATAAATAACCCAAGAATCACTGAAAGGAACATGGAATCAAAAGGAAACATGTTGGGAATGAGAAGTGTAATAACAAGGCTTTTGAACTCAAATGCTCAAGAAATATATGAAAATGAAAGACTTGTAAAAATGAAATGGAACCCATAATTTGAGAACAAGGGATCTGTGCTCAAATTCCTGCAACAAAGGGATGAAACACAGAATCCTGTGCCCATAGTAAAGGTACTTGAAATCCTAAAAATAGGGACATTGTACTGACCCTGAGAAAAGAGGCTTGAATTCAGACCACAACAAAAAGATGAGATCCTGAATCTAGAGAACATTGGGAAGGAACTCAAACCATGAAAACAAGGGGATGGTATTGATAACCCAAGAGAAATGGGAAGAAACTGAGACAACCAGGAAAAGGTGATCAGCTCAGAACTCCAAAAACAAGGGAATGCATATCACAATGATGAATCAAGGGGACAGAATTTGAAGAAGCAACAAATAAATGATGCAACTTTGTACTAAGTAAAGAATGTTATAGATATCAGAAGCCACAGGCAAATGCAGATAAAATTCAACACCCAATGGACAAGAAGTAGAAACTCGGATCTCAAGAACCCTAGGATTGAACTTTGAATTCCAAAAACAAGAAAATGGATCTTGAAACTACACACACACACACACACACACACACACACACACACAAATGAGAATGGAACTTAAAACCCTAACAGTGGCACAGAACTCAGCACACCAGAATGAGGGATGGACCTCCTGTCACACAGTGATGTTTGTTGAACTTGATAAACCAAATACAGTAAACCTGAAATCTCAATAATGCTTTATGCACGTGAACAAGGTGATATGACTCAGATTCCTAAGACATGGGATGAATCTAAAAAGCTGAGCACAAGTTATGAGTCTCAAAATGCAGGAACAAAAAGATGACACTGAAGAACAATAGGATAGAATTAGAAACCCTCAAAACAAGGGAATGAATAACAGGACCCCAGAATGAGCAGGAAAATTCAGAGTCTGAAAAACAGGTGAGCCAGACATAGAGCTTACAACATAAGGATTAACCTTAGAATCAAAAGAACAAGGAGATCAGAGTCGCAATAAACTGGGAACTCAAAATCCCAGCAAAAATGGTTATGGAAATTTAAATCCTGAGAATAGCAGGCAACAGAAGACTCCCATCACCATTGGAATGATCCTGGAGCACACAGCAAAGGGGATGAATGTAGAAATATGGAGAACAACAACATAAAACTCAGACTCCAACCACAAGGGGTAAGAAAACCTGAATCCCAAGAAAAAATGTTGGACTTCATACTCCTTAGAACTTGTTGATGAAATACATTATATGCAAAAAGTTGATGGACCTGAAATACAAAGAACAATAAGATGCAACTCTGAAAACCGTGAACAATGGGATAGAAGTCAGAACCCCAAGAACGGGTGGATAAAACTCTGAACCCAGAGATCATTAAGATGGAACTCAGTTCCCTGACAAAAAGGGGATGTAAATAGATAACCCAAATACAAGGGGAAGGAACACAGGATCCTCTTGAAAGTGTGATGAAAATGAGAAGAGCAAGAGCAAATCAATTGAACTCAAATCTCCAAGAAGGAGATGGAACTTGTAGACTTGAGAAAAATGGAATGGTACTCAAAATGCAAAGAACGAGGAGATGAAATCCAGTCTTTCTGGAACAAGGATGTGGAACACGAAATACTAAGGACAAAGGATGGACTTATGTCCCAATAAAAATGTGGATGGAACTTGGAAACTTTTACCTAAAAACAAGGTAAGGAAACTGAACTTACAAGTACAAGAGATTGGAACCCAGAGTACCATGAATGAGGGACTGAAATATACAAACCCAGTTAAAAGGGCATGAAACTCAAAACAGAGATCACTTTGATAATAAGAAACCAGAGAACAAGGGAATGTCAATAGATGTCAAAGTGAAAGGTGAAGGAACTTGAACTTTGAAAAATGAAATGATGTGATTGTGAAAGGGAGAATATTAAACAAAGGGATGAAACTGCGAAGCTTGGCACCAAAGGGAGAGAAACTGATAATCTGAAGACAAGGGTTATTGTTCAGAACTCTGAGAACAAGAGAATTAAACTCAGACTACCTGAACAGAGGGATGAAACTCGCAATCTAGAGATCATCTGGACAGAACTCAAACTCTGAAAACAAGGAGTTGGTAGTTGATACATTAAGGACAGTGAGAAGCAATTCAGACAACCAAGGTCATAGGGATAGAAATCAGAACCCTGCAAACAAGGTGATGGATTTCAGAACTCCTAGAACAAGGCATCATAACTTCAAAAAGCAACAACAAAACAGTGGAATTTGCTACACCGAGAGCAATGGAATTTGATACACTGATTATGTATCAAAGAAACCAGAGAACAGGAGGATGAAATTTAAAACACAATCAAGGGAAAGTACTCTGAATCCCAAGTATAGAGGGATGGTTCAGATACACAAGAATGCGTGGATGGAAGATGAATTTCAAAGAAAGGGGAGGAATATTGGACCAAGGAAAAATGGAGTTCATTACCATAGAATCTGTGGATGGCACATGATAACCCAAGAATGAGGTGAACGAATACAAATTGCCAAGGCAAGGATGGTAAATCCTAGACTTCAGGGAACAAGAGGATGGAAAAGGAAACCCAACAAAGGAATGGACTTGGAACCCAGAGATCATTGACATGGAACTGGTAACAGTGAAAACAAAAGAATGTAACTAAGTAGCCCAAGAACAAGGAGAAGGATTTGGGGATCCTAAGAAAAAGGTGATGGGAATGACAACAGCAGGTTCAAGATGATTGAACTCGCATAGCAAACAAGGGGATGGAACTCAGAGACTTGAGAAAAAATGGTAAAAACACACAGTTCTATAACAAGCAGACTGAGCTCGAAATCCTTACTACAAGGGTATGAAACTCATAATCTTGAGACAAGTTGTAGTTTATTACCATAAGAACACCAAAATAAAGATTATGTAATCTAGAGCCAATAAGGAATCCTGTGGTTCTCAGAAACATAAGGACAAGAAAATTTAACTGGGAATCTAAATTGAAAGAAATAAACTTAGAACTCTAGATCAGTAAAATGGATCTGGGAGTCACAAGAATAACATGATGGGCTATGAGGCCACACAAATGTGGAGAAGTATTTTTCAATCAGAAAAACAAAACAGTGGAGTTCAAAACTCTGACAAGAAAATGGAACTGAAAACCTCACAAAGAGAAGGGAATTGGGAATCCCAAGAACAATCTCAGAACCTTAGTAAATGTGGCTGAAACTTAATGCTCCAAAAAGGTTATCAAACCTGACATTTAAAGGACAAGGAGCTCAGATTACTATGAACAAAGGAATGGAAATGGAAACCCAACTACAAGAGAATAAAACAAATAATAGAGAGCTCATTGGGATGGAACACAGAACCCTGAGAATAAGGTAATGTAAATACAGTTCAATTTTCTGTTGGTTGTTATTTTGTTTCTAAATTGTTGTTGTCCTTTAGGTTGTGCAGGGAGGCATAGTGTGTCTACCTATGCCCCCATCTTGGCCAGAAGTCTGAATTTTTCTTTCACTTAGTGTAGCCTTCATTTCTTCCCTTATGCTTTAGCCATACTCAGTGAGTTCTCTGAGCACCCTTATCACCAGTATTTTGAATTCTGACCCTGCTAGGTTGACTATCTCTTTCATTTAGTTCTTTTTCTGGGGTTTTGTTCCTTTCTTTCATTTGGGCCATATTTCCTTATCTCAAGAACAAGGTTTTACAATTGAGAACAGTGTGATCAAGGCAATTGAACTTCAGTCTCCAACAAGAGGATGGAACTCAGAGACTTGACAACAATAAGACAAAACTCAGATTCCTGGGACAAGGATTCTGTGCTGAAAATCACTACAACAAAGGAATAAAACTCGGAAGCCTAACAATAAGAGAAAACAACAGGAAATCCCCCAAAATAGGGCCATTGTTCAGAACAAGTGAATCAAGCTGAGACCACTACCACAAAGGGACGAATCTCTGAAACTTAAGAATATCAGGAAGAAAATCAAAATTCTGAAAACAAGAGGATGGTACTTGATACTGCCAGAATAATGGGAATTAACTCAGACAAACAAGACAAGGTTATGGATTTCAGAACTGTGAAAACAAGATGATGAATGTCAGAACTTGTAAAAGAAGAGGACATAACTCTGAAGCAACAAAAAAGAATGGAACTCACCACCATGAGAGCAATGTTATATATATCAGAAGCAAAAAGCATGGGAAGGAAATTTGATAATCAACAAATAAGGGGAGGAAATGAGGAATTCCAAGAATACAGACGTTGTTCAGAGAATAAGTGGATGAAAGATGAATCCCCAAATGGGGAAGGAGCATGGAATCTGAAGAACAAAGTTTGGAGTTCGGAGGTGTAGAAACTTTGTGGAAGTCGATAACCCACAGACAATACAATGGAACAAAATGGCAAATGTCAAGAGAAGACTGAGCCTCAGGTGCCGGTGAATAGAGATGGAAATAGAAACTCAACAGCAAGGGGATGGAACTGGGGACCAAAAAATTATTGGTACGGAACTCAGAACACCAAGAAAAAAAGGGGGTGTAAGTAGATAACCAAAAACAAGTGAAGGAATCCTGAACACAAGGTCATGGGAATGAGAGAAGCAAGAACAAGGTGATTGAATTTGAATAACCAACAAGGGGAGGGAACTTGGAGACTTGAGCAAAATGGGTTGAACCTCAAAATTCAAAACAACAGGTGACCTACTACAAAAGGATAAAATTCCTAAACCTCAGAAAGGCATAGTTGATGACACTAAGAAGACCATGAAAATGGCTATGGAAATAGGAACACAAGAAGAAAAAAAACCCCACAAATCTCAGAACTATGAGGGCAAGAGATGGAAGAAGGAATTCCAATTGCAAGGGACTGGAATTTACAATCAAAACAGTGGTATGGATCTCTGATGAACAAAAGCCACAGGATGAATAAGGGAGCACCAAATCATGTGTTGGTATTTTGAAATCAGAAGAACAAGGTGATGAAATTCAGAAATCCAAAAATGAGTAGGTGGAACTTGAAACTCTAAGAATGGGAAGGATCTCTGAATCCACCTCAGGACCTTTAAAAAGTGTGTATAGATCCTGATATCACAAGAGAAAGGTGGAGAAACCTGAAATTCCATGTACAAAGGGACAAAACTCAGACTACTGTGATCAAGGGAATACAAATGGGAACTCCACTACAAGGGCTTGAGACTCGGAACCCAGAAATAATTAAGGTGGAACTCAGAAACCCAAGAACGTGGGCATGTAATTAGATACACAAGAATAAGGTTAAAGAACTGGAATCCCAATAAAAAGTTGATGTGGATGAGAACAAGGGAAATTAATGCCCAAGAAGGGGATAGAACTCGAAGCCTTGAGAAAAGTAAGTGGAAACGCACAATTCAGTAAAAAGAGGACTGAGCTTGAAGTCCCTTATTCCAGGGTAGAGAATTCAGAAATCTGAAATAAGGCATAGTTGATGACTCTAAGAATACCAAGGAAAGAGCTGATAAAGTCTAACTAAGTAGGAAAAGAATGAACCCTATTAGGACATGGGAGTGAAACAGAATCCAGTTGTAAGGACATCGAACTTACAACTGTACAATGGTGGGTTCGATCTCAGAATCACAAATGCAAGAAGATGCACCAGGATGCCCCACAAAATGGAGAATTATTCCACAATCAGAGGAACAGGACATAATTTATAACTGAGAAAAGAGGTATGGAACTAAAAACTCTAAAAACAAAGTGATAGATATGAGAGTTCCTAGAATAAAGAGAAAGGACTCAGAAAAGCAACAACAAAATGCATGAACTAGCTTCCACAAGGGCAATGTTATGAATATCAGCAACCATAGAACATAGGGATGAAATTTGATACTCAACAAGAAGGGGGGAAGATATTGGAATCACAAATTTATAGTGATTGTTTAGAACCTAGGGTGGAAGGAGATGTAAAATGAGTTTCCAAGTAGAAGAAAGGACTTAGATTTACAACAACAAGGGATGGAACTCAGAACCACAGAACTTGATGGAATTTTATAACACAAGAACAGTACAAAGCAATAGGAAGTGCCAAGAACAAGGCGAAGGAACTCGACATCAGTGAAAAAAGTAATGGAAATGGGAACCCAACTACAAAGGTATGGAACCCTAAACAATAAATTATATTACTATGGAGCTTGGAACCCCAAGAACTAGGGCATGTAAATATATACTGAAGAACAAGGTGAAGTAACTCTGAATTCTAAGAAAAAGTGACATGAATGACAAGAGGGGAAGCTAGGTGATTAAACTCAAATCCCCAACATGGGGATGCAACTTGGAGAATAATAATTTAAAAAATGGATGGAAGCTCACAATTCAATAACAAGGGCCCTGAAATGGAAATCCTAACTGCGAGAGGATGAAAGTTGAAAACCTAAGACACGGCATACCTGATTAAATTAGGAACATCAAGTAAAGGCTATGGAAGTAAGAATCTAAATGGAAAAGAATGTAGGTAAAAGTGTGAAGTCTATGAGGATGGAAATAAAATTCCCATTGCAAGAGGTTGGTCCTTACATCCCTAGGACAATGATATACATCTAAGAACCACAAAAGGAATGGGATAAACCACGAAGTCCCAAGCACATGGTGAAGTATTCTGCAACCACAAGAATGAGGAAATGGAATTCAGAACTCAGAACAATGGGATAGACTTGAATCCCCTATAAGGGGAAGAAACATGAAATTTCAAGAACATGGGATAAATGACAGTACTTAGAAAATATGGATGATACTCAATACCCCTAGAGGAAGTTGAAGGAAACTGAAATCACAAATACAAATGTATGCAACACAGATTAATGTGAACAAGGGGAAGGATATGGAGGTCCAACTATAAAGGCATGAAACTCAGAATCTGGAATTCATTTGGGATGAAAAGCAGATCCCTGAGAACAAGAAGATGTAACTAGATACACCAAGAACAAGTAGAAGAAACTCAGAATTCCAAAAACAAGGTGTTGTGAATGAGCACAGTGGGAACAAAGTGATTTGACCTCAAATCTCCAAGAAGGGCATGGAAGTTGGAGACTGGAGAAAAAAATAGAATGGAAACGACAATCCCAGAAAGACGACTGATCCCCAAACCTGTACAGCAAAGAGATAAATCTTAGAATCCTGACACTAAGGGAAAGAAATTCAGAATCCCAATAATAGGGCTATTTTTCTGAACCCTGAGAACAGGCGGGTCTAATTCAGACCACTACAACAAAGAGATGAGACTGAATACAGAGAATATGGAGACTGAACTCAAACCATGAAAACAAGGGGATGGTACTTCATACCACAAGAACTCTCAAGTAATTCAAAGTGGAACAAAGGTATGGAACTGAAAACTGAAAGCAAGGGGATGGATATCACTACTATGAAACAAGGGGCAGAACAAGGGAAAGCAACAAGAAAAGAATGGAACTCACTGCTATGAAACAATGTTATGGATATCAGAAGCCACAAAACAAGTGGGCAAAATTTAATAAGAGTAAGGAACTTGGTATCTCCAGAACCCTGGGATTTAGCTCTGAAACCTTAGAACTAAAGAATGGAGAATGAAAACCCAAGAATAATAGAATGGAACTCAGAACACGACAAAGAATGGACCTTAAACCCCTTACAGTGATGTTCGTGGGAGTTGACACTCCAAGATCAAGATAAAGGAACCTGAAATTCTAAGAATAAAGCAATGGACCTCATACACTCATGAACAAGATCATGCAACTCGGAACCCAAACAACAAGGTATAAATCTCAACAGCTCAGCAACAATGGCATAGAACTCAAATCTCAATGAACAAGGAGATGAAACAGAACCTGAAAAGCATGAATATGGAACATGAAATATGAAGAAAAAAGGGAATGCACATTTGAAACCCAGAAAGAAGGAAACTTGGAATACCAAAAACAGGCAGGTGAGACATAGACCCTTATAACATGAGGGTTAATCTTGGAATCCAAGAAAAAAGACCGAGAACTCAGAATCCCAAGAAAAAGAACATCTTGAAACCCCAACACAAAAGGTATGTAAACCAAAACCCTGAGAAAAACAGCAAGTAACTGTAGACTCCAATGAGTAGGGGAAGGGTTTTGGAAAATTTATGAAAATGTGTGTATGTCAAGACATTGACAAAAAAGGGGATGGGACTAGGAATTGGGGGTGGGGGGAGAAACCTGGAGTCCCACAAAAAAATGGATGGGCCTTATAAATCATAAAATATGTTGATGGGATTCTTTATACAATGAAAACTTGATGAAATCTGAAATCCAAAAGCCAAGGGGAGGCAATTCAGACATTTGTGAATAAAGGGGTAGATCTTTGGAACCCAAATTAGGTGGATAAAACTCGGAACCCAGATATCGTTGGGAAGGACTCGAAAGCCTGAGAATATGGGAATGTAAATAGATAACCCAAGAACAAGGGAAAGGAATCCGGAATTACAAAGAAAATGTGATGGAAATGAGGACAGCAAAAAAGAAGGTATTAAACTTGAATTCCCAAAAAGGGGAGGAACTTGGAGACATGAGAAAAATAAGATAGAGCCCACAATTCAGAATAAGGTATCTGAGCTTAAAGTCTCTACAACAGAGGGATGAATCACAGAAGCCAGTATCAAAGGGAAGGAACTCAGAATCCCCAAAATACAGTCATTCTTCTGAATCCTGACAATAAAGGGTTGGACTCGAACCACTACAACAATGAGATGAAACACAGGATATCAAGACATTGAACACCAAGAACTCTGAAAACAAGGTGATAGATATCAGAACTTGTAGAACTAGGGCAAAGAATTTGGAAAAGCAGCTACAAAAGTACAGCACTCACTACCACACGGACAATATTATGGATATAAGAATCCAGAGAACATGAGGACATAAGATAACAATGAACAAAGGGAAGGAACTCAGAAGCCCAAGACTGATAGTTTAGAACCATGAGAACAAGGGGATAGAAGTTCAATCCACAAAAATGAGAAAAGATGTGGAGTCCCAAGACACAGGTTTAGCTCAGAAGACTAGAAACTCTATACAGAACACAATGACCCAAGACAAATATGAAGGAACCCAAAATAACTTGAATGAAGCCATGGATTTAGATACCAGTGAACAAGGAGATGGAAAATGAAAGCCAACTACAAGGCGATGGAACTGGGAAAACAGATATCATTGGGACAGAATTTGGAACACTGACAACAAAAGGATGTAACTAGATAACTCAAGAAGAAAGCAAAATAAATAAAAATCTCAAGAACAAGGTGCAGGAAATGAGAACAGCAGGAACAAGACAAATTTGAATTTGAATTGCCATCAAGTGGATGGAACTTAGAGACCTCAGAATAATGGGTTGGAATTTCCAGTTCCAGAGAAGGGGACTGAGCAGGAAATGCTGACTACATGAAGATGAAAGTCAAAAACCTGACATGGCATAGCTGATGACACTAAGAACACCCAGAAAAAGGCTGTGGAAGTCTTAACCCCACAAGAATGGATCTCAGAACTGAGGACCATGAGGATGAAACTATAAATCTTCAATGCAAGGGGATGAAACTTACATTCCTAGGATAAGGGGAAAGATGTCAGAATCACAAGAGCAATGGGATAAACCACGAAGCCCCAAGTACTTGGAGAAGTAATCTGCAATCAGGACATGGTAATGGAATTCATAATTCTGGGAAAAATAGGACAGAATCCAATCCCCAAGAGGAAGAAAGAATGCAGAATTTCAAGAACACAGGATGGACCACAGGACCCTTAGAAAATATGGGTGGAATTCCACACCTTTAAAATAAGATGAAGAAATTTGAAATTCCAAGTAAGGGTACAGAACACAGACTACTGAGAACAATGGGGTGGAAATGAAAGTCCATCTGCAAGGGCATGGAGATTGGAATCCAAATATCTTTGAGATGGAATTCAGATCCTTGAGAACAAGGGGATGTAACTGGATACACCAAGAATAAGGGGAAGGAACTCTGAATTGCAAGAAAGTAGTGATATGAATGAAGAGCAGGAACAAGGCAATTGACTCCCAGTCCTAAAGGCATGCAACTGAGAAACTTCATAAAACTGAAACAGAACTTACAATCCCAGAACGAGGGGTCTGATCTCCAATTCTGTACAACAAAGGGATAACTCTCAGAAGCCTGACACATGGGAGGATGAACTCATAATCCCAAGTGTAGGGTCATTGTTCAAAACCCTGAGGACAAGAGGATTGATATTGCACCACTACAACAAAGAGATGAAACTCAGTATCCAGAGAAAATAGGGACTGAACTCAGAACCCTCAAAAGGGAAGGTAGCTGATACCCTAAGAAAAATGGGAAATCAGACACACAAGAACAAGATGGAACTCAGAATACCGAAAACAAGGTGATTGATACCACAACTAGATCAAGGGGACAGAACTCTAAAAATGAGGGACTAAGAAATGGACCTCGCTATCACCCTGACAATGTTATAGATATCAGAAGCCTAACAACACAGAGATGGAATATGATACCCAATGAACAAGGACAAGGATCCCAGAACCCCAACAATAGAGGGATTATTCAGAACCATGAGATCAAAAGGATGAAAGATGAATCCCCAAGAAGGGGAAGATACCTGGAATCCCAAGAACAGGGGATTGAGCTCAGAACACTAGAAGATGTGGATCAAAAACAATATGAAGAAACACAAGACGCCAAGAGTGAAACAATGGATATGGTGCACTAGTAAACAAGTGGATGAAACCCGACAAGAGAATGGAAATCAGAACCCAGAGATTGTTGTGATTAAACGTGGAACACTGAGAACAAATGGATATAACTAGACAATCTAAGAAAAAGACAAAGGCACTCAGAATCCCAAGAAGGGAGTGGAACTTGGAGACTTTAGAAAATTGTATTGGAACTCACTATTCCAGAACAAAGGGATTGAGATCATAATCTCCATCTAAAAGGAATGAAATGCTTAAATCTGAGACAAGGCATAGTTTATGAAACTAAGAACACCAAAAACAGGGCTATGGACATGGGACACAAGAATAAAACAATGGATCTCAGAATGATGAAGACATGGGGATGTAGATACAAATCCAAATTACAAAAGAATGGAACCTACATCCCTAGTAAAATTGAATGGAATTGAGAATCACAAGAGTAATTAAATGGACATGAAAGTGCAAGAATCATGGGAGAGTATTCCAAAATCAGAAGAATATGGGGGAGGGAATACAGAACTCTGACAACCAGAGGATGGGACTCCAATCCTCATGAAGGGAACTCGAATTCTCAAGAAAAAGGGATTGACCTCAGAACACATAAAATATGACTGAAACTTGATACCCCAATAACATAATGAGGGAACATGAAATTCTAAATACAGGGGACTGAACTCAGATGACCATAACTTTAGGTTGGAAATGGAAGCCTGTATACAAGGACATGGAACTCACAACCCACAGATTATTGGGATGTAATGCAGAACTTCAAGAACAAAGGGAACAAACTCAGAATTCCAAGAATAAGGGGATGTGAATGATAACAATGGGGACTCAACAGGAGAATAGAATCAGAGAGAACACAGGAATGGGACCCAAAATCCCAGAACAAGTTGTCTGACCTTCAGGTCTCTACAACAAAGTGATGAAACTCAGAAGTCGGAAAGATAGAGGGGGAAACTCGTATTTTCATGAATAGAATGGTTATGAAAGTCTAAATACTAAGTATAACAGGAGAAAACTGGAAACCCCAGTCATTAGAAAGAGGGACGCAGAAAACTGAGGAAAAGAGAGATGGATGTGAAAATACTGAGCACAAAAGAATGGAATTTGCTACCGTGAAAAATAATGTTATGAATGCAGAAGCCAGAAGCAGATAAGATAATCCCCAATACCCATCAAAAAAGGCAAAGGTACTCAAAATCTAAAGAACATTGAGATTAAATTCTGAATCCCATGAAAAGGAAAGGGATCTTGAATCCCTAATAGTTGGAACTCAACTCAATGGAACTCAAAACCCAAAGAAGAATGGCATAGAACTCAGAACACGTGAACAAGGGACGGGCATCACAAGCTGTAGTGTTGTTGATGGAGCTCAATACCACAAGAACTAGACAAGAGGACCTGAAATTTCAAGACTAAGAGAATGCAACTCATATGCCCATAAACAAGGTGATGGAACTCAGAATTCTAAACACAAGGTGATGAATCTCAAAAGATCAGCAACAAGAACGTGAGTCAGATTTAAAGAACCAGAAGATCATGTTCAGATCCCAAAAGTAAGGGAATGAAACTCAGAATCCCAAGAACAAGGGAATAGACATCAGAACTGTGGAACAATGTAGAAAACTCAAATCCCAAAAAGAGGCAGGCTGTACATAAATCCTTACAACGTGAGATTAACACTGGGTCCAATGACCAAGGAGAAGGAACATGGTGTCCCAAGAAAAACAAAACAACTTGAAACCCCAACAAAAAATGACATGGAAATCAAAATGATGACAACAGCAGACAAATGAAAAAGTTAAATAGTAATGGAAGAAACACAAGACACAGAGAGGAAAAAATGGATGTCACAACACAGAACAAGAGAATGGAACGCGGAATCTGAACAAAAATGTAAAAAAAAAAGGTATCCTAAGAAAAAGGGATGGTCCACATAACCCTTAGAAAATATTGATGTTATTCGTTATTCCAGGAAATAGTTGATTGGACCAGGAATAAAAAAAATGCAGATGCAACACAAACATATGCAAACAAAGGTGGAACTCAGACTCTAAGAACACGTGGCTTGTGCTCAGAACCCAGAGATCACTGGGATGGAACTCAGAACCACAAGAAACAGGAGATGTAAATAGATAACCCAAGAACAACAGGGAAAAAACCACGGAATCCCAAAGGAAATGCAATAGAAATGAGAAGAGCAAGAACAAGGATATTGAACCAGAATTAATGAGAAAATGCAACATGGAGACTTCATAAAATATTAGATGGAACCTACAATTTCAGAATAAGGGTTGTGAGCTTGAAATCTCTACATTAAAAGGATGAAACTCTGGAGCCTGAGACCAAGGACAATGAACTCAGAAATCAAGTACATGGCCATGGTTCTGAACCCTGAGAAAAAAGGAGTAAGAAATCAGAAAATTACAGTAAGTAGAGAAGAGTCAGAATCCATAGAATGCCAGGATTGAAATCAAACCATGAAAACTAGGGCATAGTATTTGATATCCTAAGAAAAACGAAAAGGAACTCAGAAAACCAGGAAAAAGTGTATGGAGTCCAGACCCCTAAAAACAAATTGATGGTATCACATCTACAAAACAAATGAACAGAACTGAGTAGCAACAGCAAAAATTCAACTGGCTACCAGGAAAATAAAGTTAATGATATCAGAAGCCAGGGGAAAATGCAGATGAAATTTGATATCCTAGGAACAAGAGGTAGAAACTGGGATTATCAAGAACCCTTGGATTGAACTCTGAATCTGGAGAACAAGGTTATGGATAACAAAACCCTAACAAAATAGGAATGGAACCCTTTACCCTAAAAACAGTGGCATAGAACTCAAAAAACACCAATAAAGGATGGGCATCACAACCCATAGTGCTTTTTGTTTAACTTGGTACCCCAAGAACAAAACAAAGGAATCTGAAATCACAAGAAGTTGAGGATGGAACTCAAATGCCAGGAATAAGATGATGGAACTCGTAACCCTGACAATAAGGAGATGAATTTTGAAATATGAGCACAGTGATTTAGGCCTCAAAACACAGAAAACAAAGAGATGAAACTAAGAACTTGAATAACAAAAGGATGGAATTCAAAATCCCAACAGAAAGGGAATGGACACCAAAATGGAGGATGAAGAGGGAAAACTCAAAGTCCCCCAAACATGCGCCCCAGGCATTAGTCCTTAGAACATGAAGATTAACCTTGGAATTCAAGAATAAAGAGAAGGAACACGAATTCGGAAGAATAAGGGAAATATGAAACCCAAGCAGTAATCTAAATCCTGGAAAAAAACAGAACAATACAAAACAGGAGGCAGCTGGAGATTCCACTCAGTAGCAGAAGGAACCTGTAGCACTGACAGAAAGAAATGTATGTCAAAACACCAAGAACAAGAGGATCAAAAAAGGAAAAAACTTATATCCCAAGATAAAGGGATGCACCTCATAATCATTAAAAATGACGAAATTTGTTATGCCACAAAAAAGTTGATGGAACCTGAAATTCAAAGAACAACGGGATGTAACTCACACATCCAAGAACATAGAGATGGAACTCGGGACCCCAAGTACAGGTGGATGTTATTCAAAATGTAGAGATCATTGGGATGAAACTCAGAGCCCTGAGATCAAGGGGTCATATCTAGATAACCAAGAAATAGTGGAATTAACACAGAACCCCAAGGAAAATACAATGGAAATAGGAAAAGCAAGACTAAGGCTACTGAACTTGAATCCCCAAGAAGCTGAAACTTGGAAACTTGGGAAAAGGGATGAAACCCACAATTCTAAAATAAGGAGTCTGGGATCAAAATCAATACAATAAAGTGATAAACTCAGAAGTCTGACATATAGAGGGGGGAACTTGTATTTTCATGAATATAATGGTTATGGAACTCTAAATCCTAAGACCAAGTTCAAAAATGTAGAAATCCCCAAAGTAGGACCATCCTTCTGAATCCTGAGAAAAAGGGGATGGAACTCAGACCAACACAAAAAAGAGATGATATTTTTAGTCCAGAGACTATCAGGATGGAACGCAAACCATGAAAAACAAGGGGATGGCACATGTTATCAAAAAAAAACAATGAGAAGGAACTCGGACAAGCAGGTCAAGTAAGTGGAGCTAAGGACTCCAAAACCAATGTGATGGATATCACAACTATGATACAAGGGGGCAAAATTCAAAGAACAAAAGGATGTAACTCTCTACCAAGAAAAAATGTTACGGGTATCAAGAGCTTGAGGCAGATACAGATGAAATTCGATACCCAATGAACAAGGGGAAGGAACTTGACCCCCAAAATTCTGGGATCAAATTCTGAATAATGAAAACAGCAAAAGGGATCCAGAAACATCAATAAAATGAGAATGGTAGTCAACACTACTCCCCTCCCCAAAAATGGCATAGACCCCAAAACACAGACACAAGAAATTGACCTCAAAACCCAAGCAGATACTCATGGAACTCAAGATCCCGAAGACCAGATATATGAAATTGAAATTCCAAGAATAAGGGGATGGAACACATACTCCCATGAAAAAGCTCATGGAACATGGAAACCTAGCAACAAGATGAATCTTGAAAGCTCACCAATAATGGCATGGGGATCAAAAACCAAAGAACAGAAAGATGAAAGTAAGAACCCAAGGACAAAAGAATGAACATCTAACCCCAGAATGAGGTGAAACACTTGGAAACCAGAAAAAAAAAGGTGGCTCGGGCATAGATCTTTACCATATGAGGATTAACCTTTGAATCCACAGAACATGAAGAAGAAACTCAGAGTACCAAAAACAAAGGGAACAGGAAACACCAGTAGAAAAGGTTATGATCATCGAATACCTAGAACAATAGCTGCCAACTGGCGAAGAATAGACTCATAGCACAGAGAGAAAGGAATTCATGTCAAAACATGTAGAACAAGAGGGTGGAACTTGATCCCCAACAAAAAAAGGGAGAAACCCAGAATCTGAAACAAAGGGAAGGCTCATATAATCCATAGAAAATGTTGATGGAATTTGTTATGACAAAAAAGTTAATGGAACCTGAAATCTAAAGAACAAGGCAATGCACATCAGATGTACAGAAACAAAAAAAATGAAACTCAGAACCCCAAGAACATGTTTATAGAACTTGGAACCCAGAGATCATTGGGATAAAACTCACAATCCTGTGAGCAAGGGGATGTAAATAAATAACCCAAAACTAGTGGAAGGAAAACAAAATCCAAAAAAAAATGTTGAGGGGAATGAGATCAAGAAAAAAAATGTTTGTACTCAAATCCCCAAGGAAGCGATAGAACTGAAATACTTGAGAAAATGGGATGGAACCCATAATCACAGACCAAGTAATCTGTGCTCAAAATCCTGAAAACAAAGGGATGAAACATGGAAGTCTGAGACCAAGGTAAAGGAACTTAAAATTTCAAGAATAGTGCCATTGGTCTGAACCCTGAGGACAAGGGGATTGAATTCAGACCACTACAACAAGGAGATGATATTCTGAATCCAGGGATCATTAGGACAGAAATCAAACCATGAAAACAAGGGAATGGTATCGATAACCCAAGAACAATGGGAAGCAACTGAGACAACCTGGAAAAAGGGGACAGAGCTCAGAACTCAGAAAACAAGGGAATGCATATCACAACTATGAAACAAGGATATGGAACTTGGAGAAGCAACAGTAAATATATGCAACTCAGTACCAAGAAACCTATGTTGTAGATATCAGAAGCCACAAGCAAATTCAGATGAAATCTGGTACCAAACAAACAAGAGGAAGGGATTAGGAATCCAAGAGCCCTTGGGTTGAATTCTGAATCCTAAAACAATGGAACGTATCTTCAAACAACAAGAAAATGAGAATGGATCTCAAAACCCTAATGATAGTGCCACAGATTAAGCACACAATAATAGTGGATGGACATCCAGCCCCTCAGTGATGTTTGTTGAAAGCCATACACCAGGCACATGATAAAGACACCTGAGATTTCAAGATACATAAGGTGGAAGTCAGGTGCCCATGAACAAGGAAATGGAACTCGGACCCTTAAAAACATGTGATGAATTTCAAAAGATGAGTGCAAGGCCACGGTTTCAGAACCCAGGATCAAGGAGATGACCCTAAGATCCTGAATAACAAGGGGATAGGTTTCAAAATTCCAAGAACATTAGAATGGGCATCAAAACTCTGGAACAGAAAGGAAAACTCAAATTCCCAAAAACGGGCAAGCTGGACATAGATTCTTACAACATGAGGATTAGAATCCAAAGAACAAAGAGGAGGAACTTGAAGTCTTGACAAATGGGGAACTCAAAATCCTACCAAAAATGGTTATGGAATTTGAATCCTGAGAACAACAGTCACCTGGATACTTGAATCAGTAGGGCAATGGTCCTGGAGCACTGAGAAAAAGTGATGAATGTCAAAACCCTAAGAACAAGAGCATGGACTCAGACTATGACCACAAGGCTAAGGAAACCCAAGTCCTAAGAAAAGTGCTGGACATCAAAATCCTTAGAAACTATTGATGGTATTCATTATGTGGAAAAAATCTGACGGAATCTGAAATTCAAAGAACAAGGAGATGCAATGCAGACACCCACCAGCAAAAAATGGAATTCAGAACCCCAAGAATTGGTGGATAAAACTCAGAACCAAAAGGTCATTGGGATGGTACTCAGAACCCTGAGAACAAGGGAATGTAAATAGATAACCCAAAACAAGGGAAAGTAACACAGAACCCCCTTAAAAATGTGATGAAAATGAGAGTAGCAAAATCAATGTAATTTTACTCAAGTCCCTAGAAGGGAATGGAAGTTGGAGACATGAGGAAAATGGCATGGGGCTCAAAACTCAAAGAATAAGAAGATGGAATCCAATCATTTAAGAACAAGGATGTAGAACTACAAATCCCAAGTAGAAAGATGGACCTACATCCCAATGGAAATGTGGATGGAAATTGATAGTATAAAACCAGGGTAATGAACCTGAAATTACAAGAGGACAAAACTCAGAGTACCATGAACAGGGTGTGAAAATATAAACCCATGTAAAAGGGCATGGAACACAAAACAGAGATCATTTAGTGTACACTAAAAATCCAGAGAACAAAGGAATGTCAATAGATACCCAAGAGCAAGGTGTAGGAATTCAGGATTCAAAGAACAAGGTAATGTGATTGTGACAAGGGGAATAAGATGATTGAACTCAATGCCACCAAAAGTGGATGGAGCTTGGAGACTTGAGAAAAAATGGCATGGAACACGCAATCCCGGAACAAGGGGTGTGACCTCAAAATCCCTTAAAAAAGAGTGTGAAATACTGAAGTCTGACACCAGGGGAAGAGAACTGGAAATCCAAAAATAAGGGCTATTCAAATTCCTGAGAAGGGAGTTGAACTCAGGCCTCTACAACAGAGAAATCAAAACTCGTAATCCAGAGATCATTGTGACAGAACTCAAACCCTGAAAAAAAAAGAGTTGGTACTCCATGCATTAAGGACAATAGAAAGTAAATCAGACAACCAAATTCAAACAGATAGAAATCAGAACTCTGAAAACAAGGTGATGGATTTTGGGAACCCTACACCAAGGCACCATAACTCAGAAAACCAATGACAAAAACAATTGAAGTTGCTATGACTAGAGCAACATTATGGATCTCAAAAGCCAGAGGACATGGAGATGAAATTTTATACCCAATCAACAAGGGGAAGATGCCTGTAATCACAAGTATATAGAGATTGTTCAGAAATGTCAGATAAGTGGATGGAAGATGAATCTCAAGGGGAAGTAACATTGGACTCTAGAACAATGGATGGAGCTCAGGACTATAGAAACAGTACATAGCATATAGCCCAAAAACAAGGTGAATGGATACCAAATGCCAAGGCAAGGGTGATTGATCTCAGACTTCAGTGAATAAGGTGATGGAAAGGGGAAGCCACAACAAAGGGATGGACTCGAAACCCAGAGATCATTGGAATAGAACTGGTAACAGTGAAAACAAACGGATTTAACTAGACCGCCCAAGAACAAGGGAAAGGATCTGGGAGTACTTAGAAGAAGATGAAGGAAATTACAAGAGCAGGAAAAAGGCAATTGAACTTACATTCCAAACAACTGAATGGATTTGGAGACTTGAGAAAAAAGATAAAAACCCCCAATATGACAAGCAGGCTGAGCTCGAAATCCTTACTACAAGAGGATCAAATACATAACCCTAAGACAAGATATAGTTGATTACCATAAGAACACCAAAAAAATAAGAAGAAAAGAAAAAAGACTATGAAAGTGAGAGCCAAACAGGAATCCAATGGATCTCAGAACCCTAAGAACAAGGAAAATTAACTAGGAATCTACATTGAAGGAAATAAACTTACAAACCTAAAACAATGAAATGGATCTTGGAATCACAACACTAACAGGGTGGATCACAAAGTCTCATGGACATGGGTAAGTATTCCTCAATCAGAAGAACAAAGCAACCGAAGATTAGAATTGTGACAAAAAGAAGATGAAACCTCAGGAAGAGAAGAGAACAGGGAATCCCAAAATCATCCCCAGGACCCTAGTAAATGTGGCTGAAACTTGATACCCCAACATCAAATTGATGGAACCTGAAATTCCAAGGACAAGGGGATGGATACCAAATTACAATGAAAACGGAAATGGAAATGGAAACCCAACTACGAGGGCACATAACACATAATCCAGAGGTCATTGGAATGAAACTCAGAACCCCAAGAATAAGGGAATGTAACTAGATACCCCTAGAACTAGGGGAAGAAATTGGAATCTCAAGAACAAGGTTTTGCTAATGAGAATACCATGATCAAGGCTATTGAACTTGAGTCTCCAACAAGAGGATGGAACTCGGAGACTAGAGAACAATAATACAAAACTCAGAATCCCAGGACAAGGGTTCTGTTCTCAAAATCCCCAAAACAAAGGGAAGAAACTAGGAAGCCTAACAATAAAAGGGAAGAACAAGAAATTTCAAGAAATCTTCTGAACAAGCAAATCAAACTGAGATCACTACAACTAAGGGATGAATCGCTGAATCCGGTGAATATCAGAAAGGGACTCAGAATTCTAAAACCAAGAGAAAGGTACTTGAGGTTCTTCCTCAAGAACCATGGGAATTAACTCAGACCAGCAAGACAAGGAGATGGATTTCAGAACTCTGAAAATAAAGGTAATAGGTATCAGAAGTCCTAAAAGAAGGGAACATAACTCTGAAAAGTAGCAACAAAAGGATGGAAGTCATTACCATGAGGGCAATATTATAGATACCAGATGCCAGAGAACATGGGGATAAAATGTGATACCCAATGAATAAAAGGAAATACTAGGACCTCAAGAATACAAAGAATATTTAGAACAATGAGAATGAACACAACGAAGCTGAAACACCAAGAAGGGAAAATAACATGGAATCCCAGGAACAAGGATTGAAGTTAAGAACCAAAGAAACTGGGTGAAGATGTACAGCCCAAGAACAAGATGATGGAACATGAGATGCCAAGAGAAGGTGATGAATCTCAGATGCCAGTGGAAAGAGATATTGAAATGGAAACCCAACTACATGAGCATGGAACTCAAATTCTGAGATCATTGGGATAAACCTCAGGACACTGAGATCAGGGGCATGTAAATAGATACCACAAACACAAGGGGAAGGACACAGATTCCCAAAAACAAGGTCATGGGAAAGAGAAGAGCTGGGAAAAGGTGATTGAATTCAAATTATCAATGAGGGGGAGAACTCGGAGACTACAGAAATATAGGCTAGAACCCACTTTCTCAGAACAAGGTGTCAGCATGAAATTTATAAAACAAAGGGATGAAACTCAGAATTACGCCACTAAGGAGAAAGAACTCAGAATCCCAAGAAAAAGGCTATTGTCCAGAACCTGAGAAAAAGTGGATGGAACAGGGACCACTACAACAGAGAGGTGAAAGTCAGAATCCAGAGAACATTAGAATTGAACTCAAACCCTGAAAATTATATGGTACTTGATACCCCAAGGACAATGGGAAGTAACTCAAAGTAAAGGGAATAGAACTCAGAACTATGAAACAAATGATGAAGTTCAGAACTCCTAGAACAAGAGGAGATAACTCTGAAGGGCAACAACAAAATAATGGAATTCCCTACCATGAGAGCAATACTATGGATATCAGAAGCCAGAGAACATGGGGATGAAATTTCATATCCCATTAACAAGGGGATTACTCAAAATCTCAACATAGATCATACAAAATCATGAGAATAAGCCTATGGAAGACAAATATCCAAGTAGTGCAAGGAATTTGGAATCCAAAGAAAAAGTGAAGGAGCTCAGAACCACAGAAACTGTGTATGGCACATGATAACCCTCACAAAAGATGAAGAACACAAAATGCCAATACCACTGTGATGGGTCTCAGAATCCAGTGATCAAAGGAAAGGAAATGGAAACCCGAGAACAAGTGGATGGAAGTTTGAACACTGATACTTTTGGAACAGAACTTGGAACACCAAACACAAAGGGATGTAACTAGATAACTCAAGAATAAGGAGAAGGGTCTGAGAATCCCAAGAACAAGGTGATGGAAATGAAAACATGAGGAAGAAGTCAATTGAAATTGTATCCAAATCAAGTGGATGAAACTCAGACACTTGAGAAAAATCATTTGAACCTCACAATTTTACACAGCAGACTTAGCTCCAAATCCTTACTACAAGGGGATGAAATCCATAAACCTGAGACAAGGAGCAATTAATGACACTAAGAACATCAGGAAAAAACTATGGGAGATGGAACCCATCAGGAATACAATAGATCTCAGAATCATTCAGACAGAGAGATAGAACTAGGAATGTAAGTTGCAAGGAAATAAACTTAAAATTCTAGAACAATGAAATAAATCTGATTCACAAGAGGAACAAGATGGACGCCAAACAGCCACAAACATAGGGAAGTATTCCACAATCAGAACAACAATGTGACAGACCAGTACTCTGAGAAGAAGGGAGTGGAATTTAGGAGGGGAATGGAACGCGGAGTCACAAGAACAAGACATGGACCTCAGTAACCTTGGAATATGTGGATGAAACTTTGCACCTCAACAAGGTGATGGAATCTGAATTTCCTAATACAAGGGACAGGATCACAAAATACCATGGAGAAAGGGACAGAAATACAAACTGAACTGCAAGGTATGGAACTCAGAATCCCGAAATCTTTGGTAGGGAACTCAGAACCCCAAGAAAAGAACGTGTATTTAGATAACCAAAGAAAAGGGAAAGATAATCAGAATCCAAAGAACACAGTGATGTGAATGATAACAACAAGATCAAAGCAATTTAACTAAAATCTCCAAGAGGATGGAATTCAGAGACTTGCAAAAAGTGAGATGAACCCAAAATCCCAGAACAAGTTTACTGCCTTTATAATTTACACAAAAAAGTGGTGAACCTCAAAAGCGTGACATTAAGAAGAAAGATCAGGAAATCCCAAGAGGAGAGCTATGATTAAGAACCCTGAGAATAAGAGAATTGAACTCAGACTCCTACAACTAACAAAAGAAACTCAGGAACCAAAAAACATCATAAAGGAATAAAGAATCCTGAAATGAGAGTGGTACTTACACACCAATGAAAATGATAATTAACTCAGACCATAAAAACAAAAGCATGGATCTCAGAACAATGAAAATGAGGTGATGGATATCAAAACTCCAAAAAGAAGGGGGCATTACTTGGAAAAGCAACAACAAAAGGATGGAAATCATTTCCATGTGGGCAATGTTAGGTATAACAGAGGGCAAAAAACATGGGAATGACATTTCATAAGCAAAGAACAAGGGGAGAAAATGAGGAATTCCAAGAATACAGTAATTGTTTTGAGAATAAGTGTTTGGAGATGAATCCCCAAGGAGGGGAAGTAACATGGAATCCCAAAAACAAGTCCTGAAGCTCAGAGCTGTAGAAATTTGGTGGAAATCTAAACCCATGAACAATTTGATGACAAAATATCAATGACACTATAAATCTCAGGTACCAGTGAAAAGGAGATGGAAATGGAAGCCCAGCACAAAGTGGATGGAACTGGGAACTGAGAAATTATTAATATGGAACTGGGAACACCAAGAACATAAGGATGTATGTAGATAACCAAGAACAAGAAGAAGCTAGAAATCACAAGAACAAGGTGATTGGAAT
Source organism: Phyllostomus discolor (assembly GCF_004126475.2). Lineage (NCBI taxonomy): Eukaryota > Metazoa > Chordata > Mammalia > Chiroptera > Phyllostomidae > Phyllostomus > Phyllostomus discolor. The sequence goes on along the minus strand of NW_023397494.1, from coordinate 134,834 downwards.
GAGAGAAGCAGGAACAAGATTATTGAATTTGAATACCCCAAAACAAGATGGAATTTGAAGACTTAAGAAAGATGTGTTGAACCTCAAAATTCAAAACAACAGGCTGACCTCCAATGACCTACTACAAAAGAGTGAAATTTCTAAACCTGAGAAAGGCATAGTTGATGACACTAAGAAGACCATGAAAACAGCTGTGGAAATGATAACCAAAGAAGAAAAAACTACATCTCAGAACCATGAGAGAAAGAGAATGGCACTATGAATCCCAATTGCAAGGGAGTGGAATTTACAATCCAAAAGAATGGGATTGGATCTCGGAACCACAAGAGCAACAGGATGGACAAGGAAGTCCTAAATCACAGGGAAGTGTCCTGAAATACCAAAAACAAGGCGATAGAATTCAGATGTCTGCAAAAAGGGAATGTATCTCAAAATCCCAAGAAAATGGGAATGGAATTGAAAACTCTAACAATGGCACAGAAATCAAAACACAAGAAGCAATAGATCTCCGACTGAAGGTAATATTTGTTGAATTCAATGCCCCAAGAATAAGATTAAAAAACCTAAAATCTCAATAAATTGGAGATTAACTCTGAGGCCTAAAAACGAGGTGATGAAAGGCAGATCCCCCAAAACAATGGGGTGAATTTTGAGAGCTTAACACAATGTCATGGGTAACAAAATCGAAAGAACAAGAAGATGACACACAGAAACCAAAGAAAAAGGGGTTGAATTTTGAAATCCCATGAACAAGGGAATGGACATTGGAAGCCTGGAACAAGGAGTAAAACTCGGATTCCCAAGAACAGCAGACCTGGAAAGAGATCCTTACAACATGAGGATTAACTTTAGAATCCAAGAACAAGGAGGAACTCCGAGTCTCAAGTAAAAGGGGAACTTAAAACCCTAACAGAAAAAAAATGTTATGGAAATTTAAATTCTGAAAACAGCAGGCAACTGGAGACTCCAATCAGTAATGGAAAGAACCTAGAGCACTGAATAAGGGATGGGTGTCAAAATACAAAGAACAAGAGGATCGAATGTGCGCTGACCACAAAGACTAAAGAAACTGGAATTTCAAGAAAAATGGTTGGACCTTATATTCTTAGACAATGTTATCTTCTGAGTATGTAACTCGTTATATCACAAGAAAATTGATGAAACCTGAAATCAAAAATAACAAGGACATTCAATTCAGAATCCATGGACAAAGGGATGAAACTAAAGCACAAAGAACAGGTTGGTAAAACTCAGAACCCCCAAAACAAGAGCATGTAAGTAAATACAGAAGAGCAAGAAAAACATGGAATTCCAAGAACCAGGTGATGCGATTGTGACAGGGCAAATAAGGTGAATGAAATGGATTTCCTCAAACAGGATGGAACTGACAGGCTTGAGACAAATGGGATGGAACTCACAACCCCACAACAAGGAATCTGAGCTCAAAACCCCTTAAGCAAAATGATGTAAATTGGAAGCCTGCCACCAATGGTAAAGAACTTGAAATCTGAAGGAAAGTGCTGTTGTCCTTAACCCTGAGAAGAGGAAGATTGAACTCAGATCACTAGAACAGAGGATTGAAACTCAGAATACACAAATCATCAGGACAGAACACAGTCCTGAAAACAAGGAGATGGTACTTGACAAATCAAGGACAATGGGGAGTAACTCATTCAACCAAGATCAAAATGGGGGAAATCAGAACTCTACAAACAAGGTGATAGATTTCCAAACTCCTAGGATGAGAAGTGATAATTCACAAAAACAACACCAAAAGAAAGGAATTTCCACCTGGAGAGTAAGATTATGCATATCAGACCCAGAAAATACAGGGATGAAATTTTACATCCATTAACAAAGGGAAGGTACTCAGAATCTCAATATTAGAGAGATTGTTCAAAACCATGAGATAAGCAGATGGAAGATGAATCCCCCAAAAGGGGAAGAAAGATGGAATCCTCCCCCCAAAGTGAAGGAACTCAGAACCATTGAACTTCAGATGGCACATGATAACCCCAAAATAAGGGGAAATAACAAGAAATGCCAAGAACAAGGTGATAGATCACAGACTCCAGAGAGCAACATTTTCTAAGGGTTTTGAGTCCAATCCTTGTTCTTGGGATTCTGAGATCCTTCCCCTTGTTTGGATTCTAGGTTCCACCTTCTTGTTTTTGAGGGATTCATGTCTATCCTTGCTTCCCGATTCCTGCTCCCTTCCCTAAAGATAGGAGTTTGGAGTTGCATGTCGTTTTTATAAGGATTTTAATTTTCATAATGTTTTTGCTGAGCTCTCGAGTTGCCCTTTTCCTTGGAATTCTGAGTTCCTTCATTCTCTGTAGATTATGGGGTCGATCTTCATGTTCTGAGTAATCTGAGTTCCTGACTGAATACTCTAGGGATTCTGAGATTTTCCACTTTTTCTGGGATTCTGAGTTCCAAATCCTTGTTCTCAGGGTTCCAGCTTCCATCCTCTTTTTGTTGTGGCTTCTTTTTACATACCCTTATCAGTGTCCTGAGTTTCATTACCTTATGCTTGGGATTTGATATTCCTTCCCCATCTCCTTAAAGGATAGAGTTCTATCTCTGTTTTCTTGGAATTTAGCGTTCCATCCCATTGTTCTCTGGGTTGTGTTTTTCATCTTCTTCGTGGGGTTTCAGGTTTCACCCCCTTGTTCTTTGGATTCTGAATTGTTTCCTTTTATTTTTGGAGTGTCAAGTACTGTCAAGTACTAAAACTGTCTTTGACAACTTAAAATCTTGCCCAAAATCCTGGATGACACTGTGGACCCCACTTACAGGAAGTCCTCTGTGCGATGGTGCATGCAGAAGTTCAGAAACATTGTTTTGGTGAAATTGGGCCCCAGTTTAGAGGTGTCCTCTGTGGCCTGCCTCACCCAGCTTTCCAGAGGTTTCTAAGTTCCATCATCTGCCTCTCAGAGTCTCAATTCCATGTCCTTTTCCCCTCAGGGTTTCAAGTTCCATCCCCTTGTTCCTCGAATTTCAGGTTCCTTCATCTTGTTCATAAGCTATTGAGTTCCATCAATGTTTTCTAAGGGTTCTGAGGTACATCACTTGTGTTCTGACTTGTATGCCATTGCTGTTAGGGTTTTGAATTCCGTTGCCTTTTTCTTGGGATTTAAAGTTCCATTTTCTTGTCAGGATTCAGTGTTCCATCCCAGTGTTCTGGGGGATGTGAATTCCATCCTCCTTTCCTTGTGACATGAATTTCCTTCCCCATGTTCTTCAGAATTTCATCCCTTTGTTGTATTGGATCCGAGTTCCATCTCCTTTTGTTTGGAGTTTTGAGTGCTGTCCCTTTCTTTTTGGCATTTGAGTCCCTTCTCTTTGCTCTTGGGGTAGAGTTAGATTATTTTATTCTTGGATTTCTGAGGTCTATTCCTTATTCACTTGTTTTGAAGCACCAACTGTGTGGCTGGCAGCTTCCTCTCTTGAGAGTGCTCTGGGTTAGAACCAGTTCAAATTATACAGTAGTGTTGTGATCCACCCTCCAGAATGCCACCTAGCTCAATATGTACCATTGGCATGGAATTTACATGGCACCTCTCTTCAGACTGTCTATCTCTCACCATGTACCCTTCCATTATGCAAGTGTTTCCTGAGACACTTTTATGCACATGGCTCTGTTATTGATGCCCTTGGCTAATCCTGGGTATTGGACACTGCCGTGCAAGGCCAGCATGAACCTAAATGTGATGTATCTGGTGGTAAAGGGATCAAAGTGGGGAATGGATATGATGAATTAAAACATTTCCAGAACCAGCAAATAAGTGATTCAGGATGATGATGAACAGGGATATGAAGAAGAGGAGAAAATGGGTTCATGGAGAGAAGAATCTGGGGAACTGTGGACCCTTATGTACTTGGGGTCATACCATGAATTAGTGAAGTACAGATAGGCCTTGAGCAGAGAAGAAATCAGACTTTAACAGGTGTCCTCTGAATTCATGGCATGGGACAAGTTGAACGCATTAGGGATGGTTCTATAGGAGCCCTTAACCATGTCCAAGAACCCCCATGTCCAAGGATCAAAGAGTCACTGGTTCAATTTTCAGTCAGGGCATATGCCTGGTTTGTGGACCAGGTCACAGTAGGAGGTGTGCAAGAGGAAAACACTTACTGATGTTTTTCTTCCTTTCATTATCTCTACCTTTCCCCTGTCTAAAAATAAGTAAAATCTTTTAAAAAACAAAATATACCTCATGGTAGGAGCTTTAAAATACATATGAAATCTCCACTGAGCCCTGATAGAAAAGTTTGTGCAGAGATAGAAGAGAAAAAGAGGGAAGTATGTGGAAGGAAAACCACAAGGCACTGCAGACCATCTTAAAGACTTGGTCTCATAGCCTGAATATGTTAAGTACTGGAAGGGTGGATCAGGGAAGAAATCAACAGATCCTCTGCAAGCTCAGTGCATGGGACAGGTTGAATGCAGCACGGATGGTCCAAAAGTGGCCCCACACCATGTTACAAGACCATTTCTTATGGTGTTGGAATTGCTGAAGGAACTGGAGACTAAAGTCCATCCACATTAATTTGAAAATGAGAGATGAAACTTCCTTGAGCACATTGAGACAGAAAGTGAACTATTCCTGGTGATATGTGTTTTGGCTGTCTCTCCTCTTATACAAAATATATAATTTACACCGAGTTTAAGTATCAACTATATTACTCTAATATATTTCAAGTATGAAGTGTTTGAGAATTTATACCTAAACTGTGGAACTCAGCATGCCCTCAAATATCTTCAATTCCAAAATTTGAATTCATTCAACTTTAGTATTACACTTCTCTTGCTGGCATTTGATACTTGCAGAATAAACTTTATTACTCTCTTTGTATTGATATTAGTGGGCATTGGAGACTAATTTGCTGGCATACAACTTGTAAAAAGACACAGCCACCTTCTCAGTGAAGCAGCACAGACAAGCACATAACATGATGCACAAGGAAATAGAAATAGTGTTCCAATCAAATCACAGGGAGGCCACGCTTTCTGTCCTCATGCCATCTGTTTTTCTTTTCTAAATCTTTAACCAAGGCTTTGTGTAGTCTTTAGAGAAAGAGACAGGGAGAGAGAAATCAAGAGGTTGCTTCCTACGCAACCCACACAGGGATCAAACTCACACAATTTTTGGTGCTCAGAAAGTGTACCAACCAAATGAACTATATAGCAAGGGCACTGTGATCTCCCCTCCACACACACATTTTACTCCAGATAAATTCTGAGGCCTTTGTTATGACTGTGGCTGTAGTGACTTGGATTCATACCCTTTAATCAGAATATGGAGAATACGGCATTCATTTTTTGCTAATAAGATAATAGGGCAAAAAGGCATTGTCACCTTCAATCAATACAACAAGAGTGCAGCTGGGTTAGAAAGTGAGGCAGCACCTGTGCAGAAGCCTCTGGGCACTACAGCTTCAGTAGCCTGGGGCGTGCCTTCAGGTAAAATGTGTAGCCACTAGAAAGCTTTTTTTTTTTTCTGGGTTGAATGCAGATAACAGGAGTATCCATATTATGGGCAGGTTCATGATCATTCAGTGCCTAAGAGTTAGCATGCCTGGGATCACTCATGTGTTTTTTTCCTGCATACAAATATGTTTATTCATTTTTCCATCTTGTGCATTCTATAAAACCTCCATCAGATATAGTTGTGTAAACCTTCACATTTTGAAATGATCAGGGAACTAAAGGTTTCTCATTCCTTATCTATATCTCTCAATCAACTAATCTTAATATATACAAATGTATCAATACTTCTACAGTAAAATAACTTATAAATTAAATACACATGAAGAAATAAGATCATATATCACTTTTTATTACAGATGATTCTTTTTAAAAGAATTTTGGAATTCTGCTTACACCTAAAGCAATGGTTCTGAACTCAGAGGCATTGGAATTGCATGACGGGCTTGTGAGCACAGCACAACCAGGCACTAGCCCATATCTCCGCATTCACTGGGTCCAGGTGTGACACCATTACCATGTTGACACTGCTGGTCTGAGATCATTTTGAGTATCGTTCATCTACATCAGTGATTTTCAATTGGTGTGCCACAATAATTTTTTAAAAAGCAAGAGCTGACTGTTCAGCTAGGAGCAGTGAGCTCTTTTCTTTTACCCTACCAAATGTAAAATGACAACACCCCACACAGAGATAGACATTAGGTATAACAAATCAAAATTATACCTGCTTTCTGTCAAATCATTAAAATATATTTTGTGTGTGCTTCAGAGTTTGGGTAATGAGTTTAAAAATTGCATCAAAATGTTGAAAACCATTAACCTATAAAAATGGTTTTACTCCTATTACTGCTATATTAATATTTGTGTAGTTTTTGGAAAGTAAAGTCAGTTATGTGCAAAAAATAACTCTTGCTCTTTAAATAGCACTTATTTATTAATTCTATTTTACCCATTTCCTAAAGTATCATAGGAAAAAACAGAAAGGAAAGTTGATGGAACATTGGGGACACCAGAAAAATAACACATCTGGTTTCCAGTAAGCCCACCCAACACCACCAGCACCAAACTTATTCTCACACCAGTCACACCCTGGAGGCTACATTGTAGGGGACTCTTTAAACTCTGAACCTTTCATCCTGAGCAGAAGAGGTCAGTAATCTGTGTCTATGGCCCTGGCTTCTGTTACTGCAAATGTATCAGAATAAATGACACAACCACACACAGCTCCATAAAAGTGATGTGTCTGCCTCTGTAAGTCCAGCTGTTTATTGAAGCATTGGACAATACTAGTTAGCAAAAGGGCTCTAACTATGGTGAATGAGCACTACCAAGAGATTCAAACACCCCTTTTCTACATTAAGGGCCTTTCATCTGAATATTACCCCTTTGAGTGTGTTTACATGGAGTTTGGCAAGGACCTTTGACAGAGACAATAGAGGAGTTCTCTCACTGGCTAACAGTTCACAATGTTATTCTCTGTCATGTCACAGAATAGCAGAAAGAAAATAATTTGTTAACCTGACCAGGGAGATTTTTTTTCCTGTACTCAGTCAGACACCATGTGAAAACACATTAGGAAACCCTTTTAATTTGAATTGTCTAGTGACCCAATTATGGTTTTTTTTTAATTCTAGAAGTTACTGCTTCCCCCTTTTTATTAAATCGAGTTAGCACTACTTAATATGCTTATAGAGAGTATATTAAGGTGTATGATTATATATTACATCCTCTGCATATTGTATTGTGTATTCACCACCAATTCAAGTCTCCTTCTTTGCTTTATAATTTATTTTTATCACACAGCTCCTTAAGCTCCCATCATCTCTAACGGTGATTATTTACTTATTTGAATTTATATATATATATTTTACTATTCAAACAACGGTGCTGATTGATCAAAGTTGTGAAGGTGACTACACTGAAAGTAGAAAAGCTTCATAGCACCCCAGTACACCTTCAATATTTGGAGAGGAAGTCCAGTCTTCCTGTGGCATCTACTACCTGGGGAGCATCATGAAGGACCTTCTGTTGTCTGTCTGGAGGTGAATCTGGGTAGCAGATTCCACTCATAGTGCCTAAGAATACCCACCAGTGGTTACTGGATGCCACCAGATCAGATTGTCTGACAGACTGGTTTTTACTTGGTATTAAGTTTGGTTCGTGTGGAGAATATTGCTCTAAAACTTGTTTCTATTGTATCACATCTCATGGTTGAGATGTTGAGAGAGAGATTTTCAACTTTCTTCTCGAAAGAAAGGAGCTAGTAATGTCTGAGCAGCCAAATGGCTGAGACCAGTTATTAAAAGGGCAAAGCATCTAAAATGCTAGATTGTATAATTATTTGAAAGTTCTGCAATATAGGTATACATGGTTGATCAGTGAAAAACATGCCTATTTAAATAAAGGAATACTGACAGGATTTAGTTCTCTCTTCATGTTCCTTGTCTCTTTCAATCTTTCTCTCAGTATCTCCCTATATCTTTTTTGTCCCCTCCTTCTCACTCTTTTCCTAAACATGTTCAGTAGATTCTGTCACATCTACTTCATGACTTCAAAAGAAAAATTGTAACAGATCGCCTACCAAATACTATGAGTAATAAAACAGCTCTTCCCACTGTCCTCTTTCCAAATATCATTTTAGCCCTCAGTTCAAAAGTAGCATTACTTAGTAGCAAGTAAATCCACTTGGTTACAGAGCAATTTTAGGTAAAAATTTCCATTTCTGAGAATCATATTCTCCCTACTTTAAACAAAGGCTTTAATGCATAATTAAATATTATGTTATTCAAGATACATGTAATTTACATATATGGATGTGCTATGAAAATTGAAAAGAAATGTACTCATTTTAAGAATAGACCCACATGGATCAGAAAGCTTGTTACAGTCAATAATGTTTTATTAGAGATAGCATTAATTTTACCCCCAGATTATTCTAACAACTGAAGTCATTTCAATGTTGCTTTTATTTTCTTCTTTGAAAATGTTTGAATTATGCTCACTTCACATTTCCCCCAATAAAATATGTTCATACAAAGACTTAAGAATTAATGAGAACTTTCCATCACATAAGCAAAGGAAATATAAATATTTATGTGCTTGGGTAGCCATTAAAAGTAATAAAATATGACCCTGGTACTCAAAGAACCAAGGCTAGTCTCCTAACATCCCACCTTAGCAAGGGGCTGATCTATTACAGAAACAGCAAGGACAAATTGAAGTCCAGGCTGTCCCTGAGCTAGATGATTGTCTGACTGATGAATAATATTCCTTACAAGGAACACAAAAGGGCTCTGTAAAACAAGCAAGTCATCTGTCTAAAATGAAACTAGGACTCTCCAGATATATGCTGCAGAGAAATGCACATTTTGAGTAGTCTGTCCCATCTCAATTATGGTCCTGTTTTCCCTATAAAAGTCAGAGTGGCCTCATTAATATGGGAACACAGTAAGATGGAAAGTGAACTAACTAGTTGTAACCAGTGTGCTCATTTTCTGCCTTTTCATGGAAGTTAGGAAAATTATTAATTGATTAATTATTTTAGAGAGCAAGAGGAACTTGCAGAAGAGGGGAGGGGGGAAGACATTGATTTTTGCTGTTCCACTTATTCCTTCATTCATTGATAATTCTTTTAGGTTTCTTTACCTGTGATGAAACATGCAACCTTGATCTGGATGGCACTTTAACCCACTGAGCTAACTGTCCAGGGCCAAGGTCAACAATTTAAAAGTCACCTTGTAGTATGGTGGATGTTGACAACTTGCCTTTTGAAATCCAAACAACACACAAATTCTCACCATCTGTTAAGTTTACGTGATCCTATGCAAACTAGCTAGCTCATTTGGTTGTTAATGGGCACTAGATTAGAAATATGTAGGTACTTAAAGCAGTGTTTCACACCTGTGGGTCGCTTAGCACCCCTCCAAGGTTAACAGATTATGCAGCTATTTTTGGCTGTGAGAATGGGTATTATATAGATAGATATAGATGTAGATGGTAGATATAGATGATATATAGATGATATAGATATAGATAGGTAGATAGATGATAACCTATCAAAGGATACTTCAGTGTCTTAATGTCTTGGCCACCATGATTAATACTGCAATTATGATAACTGGAACAAGCCAGGTGGTGAAAGACAAACACCAAATGATCTGACCTAGTGGAACCTAATTAAAACAAGCAACAAAATGTAACTGGAGACATTGAAACAAATTGACAGTAACCAAAGAAGAAGGGAGAGGGAAATAACATAGAAATAGAAGGGAAAGGTTCATAAATGAACACGTATTAAGGACCCATTGACAAAGCCAAATGGGGGTAGGATTGAGAGTGTTTGTTGGGGGTGGGTAGGTGGGAGAAAGTGGTGGTAGACAAATGGAGACAACTGAATTTGAACACTAATAAAAATTTAAAGAGGAAAAAACATAACGGTACATATATTTTGGGGATAAATGTTTTTACACTTTTGAGGGATTATACACAGATGGGATTTTGGATAATATGAAAATGTATTTTCAATTTTTTTGAGCAACCTTTATAAAATTCTTCATAGTGTCTGTAGTTGTTTAAATTTTCACCAGCAAATAATGGAATTGTTTCCTCCACATTTTCAGCACTTTATTATTTATTTGATGAAAAAATATTCATTCTTGTGAGATAAAATTCTATTTTAGTTTTAATTTGCTTTTTCTGATAGCCAGTAAAATTGGTTATTAAAAATACGTTCTGTGCCCTAGTTGGCATGGATTAGTGGATTGAGTGCCACACTGCAAATCAAATGATTACTAGTTTCATTACCAGTCAGCATACATGTCTGTGTTTCAAGCCAAGTCCAGGTGGGGGCATGTGAGAGAAACAATGTTTCACTTCTTGTCTTTCTCCTTACTTTCCCTCTCTCTCAAAATAAAGAAATAAAATCCTTGTATATGTTATTTGACAATTTTTAGTTTCTGTCCTCTGCATATATTTTCTTTTTAATCCTTTTATTTGTTAATTTTACATCAAGAGAGAAATTTGTTGTTGCAATCACTTGTGCACTAATTGGTTGATACGTATATGTACCCTAAACAAAGATTTAACTCACAACCTTGGAAATCCGGGAAGATGATGTAACCAACTAATCTACCAGCCAAGACCCCGTGCCCATTCATAAATTGAACTTATTTTTATTTTTGGTATCGATTTGTATGAGTTCTTTATATATTCTGAATATTAATCCCTATGTCAGAGCTTTTGTCTGCAAATACATTCTCGCACTTGGTTTGTTGCCTTTTTGTTATGTTTAGTTTCCTTTTCACTGAAGATATTTAGTTTGACATAGCACTTGAATTTACTTTTGTCTTTACTTCTTATGCCTTTAAAATCAAATCAATAAAATGTTTCCTAAGTTGAAAGTTCATAAATTTAGTGCCTATGTTTTCTTTGATGTAATTTGATATTTCAGGTTTTACATTTATTTCTTTGATCCATTACATGTTAATTTTTGTAAGGTGTACACACAGAAGTCTAGCTGTGTTCTTTTACATGGGCGTGTCCCATATTTTCAGCTGCACTTATTACAGGGGCTTTTTTACCCTCACTGTATGGTTTTGATTTTAATGTCAAAGCATACTTGTATGGGTAGGGGTGTGTGTGTGTGTGTGTAAATTTTTTATGAGCTCTCAATTTTGTTCCAGTAACATTCATGTTTGTTTTTCTTCTACATCATGTTGTTTTGATTATTGTTGCTTTGTAGTATAATTTTAAGTGAAACAATGTGATGCCTCTGCCTTTTATTTTTCCTCCAAAATTCGGTTATTTAGGTACTTTGTCACTATTTTAAAATGTTATTAATTCTTTGTTTATTTTAAAATGCCATTGGTATTTTAAAGGGCATTGAATTAAATTTACATATAGATTTAGGTAATATGGACATTTTAATTATGTTGATTCTTTTAATCCACAATGCAAAATATCTGACTACTTTATGCTCTTTTACAATCTCTTCTAATATTATTTTTAATTTTCAGCATATAGGTTTATCACTGCAATGCTTGCTTCCAAGTATTTTTGTTGTTGCCATTGTAAAAGCAAATATTCTTATTTTTTGAAGTTTTATTGTCTGTATGTAAAAATGTAAAAATTTTTGTATGTTTGATTGTATACCTTACAATTTTCCTGTATTTTTTTATTGACTCCAATAATTTTTAGTGTAGTCTTTAGGAGCAGATCTATATAAAAATTATAGAATCTGCAGAAAGTGGTAATTCTACTTCTTTATTCCTAGTTGTGATTCTTAAAATATTATTTCTCATCATCTGATTTTTCTAGATAAAATTTACCGTACACATTGGACAAGAGCGGTGAGACTAGATTGCTTGTCTAATTTCTAGGAACATTATTTTGGCATTTCAACATTAAATATAATTTTATTAAGTTCTTTATGCATATGTGCATTCCTAATGTATATAATTATCATTTATGCCACTTTATAAAGTATTTTAATCATAAATGGTTACTCTATTATACCATACATTTTTTCTGAATCTATTGGTAGGTTACATCATTTATTTTTAGTTTCTCGGTCATTGCATTTATTGATTGCCTTTATTTTATAGTCCTTGTGGAACAAAACTCATTTGTTATAGATGTAGTTAAATGTATTGTTTTATTTTATTTACAAGTATTTTGTTTAAAATTGTTGCCTGTGTATTTCTCAGATATATTGATCTGCAGGTGTCTGTATCTGTGTCTGTGATCCTCGCTAGCTTTTACTGCCACAGTTATGTTGGCCTCAAAAATATATTAAGAAATGCTATTTTATCTTCAATTCTTAAAAAAGTTATTAAAATAAGTATCAACCTTCTAATATTTTGTGGAATTAACTAGTGAAATTTCTGGTTGTGGACTTTTGAGAGATTTTGAATTTGCCTCACAAGTTGATCAGAGGGGTTTATACACACAACAAGTCTCAAAATGGAGAGCGCAGCACACCAAGGGCATGGGCTGGAAACTGGGCACCAGTGTCTATTGCAGCCCAGAGTGAGCCCACAACTGAGCAGAACCACTATAAAGTAAAATAGATCCCAACCATCACTGCCTGCAGGACCCAGGAGAATCTGCAAACACAGCAAGCATGCTTAGCAACTACCAGCTAGTTGAGTTCTCTCTTTCTTCCTCCCTCCCTTCTTTCTTTTCCTCCTTTTTTCTTTCTTTTTTTGGTATAGACCCCAGCTCATGTGGTCCATGGCATTGTGGATGAGGCAAGACAAATTCAAGCAGACTACTGAGTCTTGTGGAGGAAAAGGGAATGTCACAGACACTTTCTCAAGAGGAGAGTGCCTTGGCCCTTGCCTTGACAGGCTTTTATTGCTTTTCTGGGCACAGTGCATTATGGTCCTCATTTACTATACACGGGTTCACCTTATGTGGTTATCTTTTACAGAAAACAAAGAAGATGCTACAAATCACATTACAGAAGGATATTTGCCAATGCAAATGGAAAAGTAGCCATATGGTTACACCCATCCTTGGAATGTTAGCATGGATCTTAGGAAGTTACTTTAAAGATACACAGTTACCATTTACTGCCTCAATTTAGGGTGAGGGAACATTAGCAAAAAGCAAGTCTCAAAGCAGTCTAGGTATAGTGCAGGCCTAATTCCCCAGGGGATAAACTATCTGTGGGTGTGGGTTCTGTGCATCAGACCTCACTTTCCACTGTCCTTTCCAAGTGTGAGCTAGGCTCATACTATGCAGAATGGTCTCCTATATTTCTTTCCCTTTCTTTCCTTTTTCCTTTTCTTACATTTCTTTATTTTTTTTACTTAAGAGTAACACAATAGAGGCATAGGGGAGGGGAGACAACTGTACTTGAACAACTTTTAAAAAAGTAACATAATAAGCTCTGGAGCTCAGAGACAATGGCAAATATATCCTGAAAAAAGTCAGAAGTCAAAAAACAACACCCAAGAAAGAGTTCACCTTTTTGTTCATTAGAATTTTCATTTTTAAAATTTTATTTTATTTTATTTTAATCATTGTTCAAGTACAGTTTTCTCCCTTTTACTCCCATCCAGCCCACAGACCCAATCCTCCCCACTTCCCTCCCATTACCACCCTCCCCTTAGTCTTTGTCCATGTGTCCTTTAAATTTGTTCCTGTAAACCCTTCCCATTCTCCCCTGAAATTCCCTCTTCTCTCCCCTCTGGTGGCTGTCCATCTGTCCTCTGTTTCAGTGTCTTTGGTTATATTTTGTCTGTTTCTTTGTTTTGTTGTTTAGGTTCCTGTTAAAGGTGAGATCATATGGTATTTGTCTTTCACTGCCTGACTTGTTTCACTTAGCGTAATGTTTTCCAGCTCCATCTACACTGTTGCAAAGGGTAGGAGCTCCTTCTTTCTTTCTGCTACATAGAATTCCATTGTGTAAATGTACCATAGTTTTTTGATCCACTCATTTACTGATGGGCAACTAGTTTGCATCCAGCACTTAGCTATTATAAATTGTGCTGCTATGAAAATTGGGGTGCAAAGGTTCTTTTGGATTGGTGTTTCAGGGTTCTTAGGATAGAGTCCTAGCAGTGGAATTACTGGGTCAAAAGGCAGATACATTTTTAGTTTTCTGAGGAAGTTCCAAACTGCTTTCCATAGTGGTTGTACCAGTGTGCAGTCCCACCAGCAGTGCACTAGGGTCCCCTTTTCTCCACAACCTCTCCAACACTTGTTTGTTGTTTTGTTGATGATGGCCATTCTGACTGGTGTGAAGTGGTATCTCATTGTGGTTTTAATTTGCATCTCTCTGATAGCTAGCAATATTGAACATCATGTCATGTATCTCTGGACCCTCCTTGGACAAGTGTTCAAGTCCTTTGTCAATTTTTTTAATTGGGTTGCTTGTCTTCTTAGAGTGCAGTCATGTACGTTCTTTATATATTTTGGAGATTAAACCCTTGTCTGAGGTATCATTGTCAAATATGCTTTCCCATACAGTTGGTTCTCTTTTAATTTTGATACTGTGTTATTTAGCCATGCAAAAGCTTTTTATTTTGATGAGGTCCCAGTTGTTTGTTCTTTCCTTAATGTCCCTTGATCTTGGAGACATGTCAGTAAAAATGTTTCTTCTTGAAATATCAGATTTTCCTACCTACATCCTCTCCTAGGACTTTAATGGTGTCACAGTTTATATTTAAGTCTTTTATCCACATTTAATTTATTATTGTATAAGGTGTAAGTTGGTGCTCAAGTTTCTTTTTTTTTTTGTAGGTAGCTGTCCAGTTCTCCCAACACCATTTGCTGAAGAGGCTATTTTTATCCCATTTTATGTAGCTGTTTTCTTTGTCTAATATTAATTGATCATAGAGACTTGATTTATTTTTGGGTTCTCTGTTCTGTTCCATTGGACCATGAGCCTGTTTTTATGCCAGTACCAGGCTGTTTTGATTACAGTGGCCTTGTAGTATAGTTTAGTGTCAGGTGTTGTGACCTCCACTCCTTTACTCTTCTTTCTCAAATTGCAGCAGCTATTCGGGGTTGCTTATAATTCCATACAAATTTTTTGAAGTGTTTGTTCTATGTCTGAAATGTCATTGGTACTTTAATTGGTATTGCACTGAATGTGTAAATTGCTTTTGTAGTATGGACATTTTGATGATATTTATTCTTCTAATCCATGAACACGGTATATATTTCATTTGTTTGTGTCTTCCTTGATTTCTTTCCTCAGTGTTATGTAGTTTTCTGAATAAAGGTCTTTTACCTCTTTGATTAGATTTAGTCCTAGGTATTTTATTTTTCTTTTTGCTATTTCAATGAAATTTTTTTCTTCTTTTCTTTCTCTGCTGTTTCATTGTTGGTGTACAGAAATGCCTTTGATTTCTGGATATTGACTTTGTATCCCGCTGTTTTGCCAAATTTATTTATTAGGTCAAGCAGTTTTTTGGTGGAGTCTATAGGATTTTCTATGTACATATTTTCTATGTACACTATTATGTCATCTGCAAACAATGACAGTTTTGTTTCCTCTCTGATTTGCATGGCGTTTATTTCTTTTTCTTGTCTGATTGCTGTGGCTAGAACTTCCAGTACTATATTGAATAGAAGTGGTGAAAGTGGACAGCCTTGTCTTGTTCCTAATCTTAGTGAAAAAGATTTTAATTTTTGGCCATTGAGTATGATGTTGGCTGAAGGTCTCTCATATATGGCCTTTATTATGTTGAGGAATGCTCCCTCTATTTCCATTTTACCGAGTGTTTTTATCATAAATGGGTGCTGTGCCTTCTCAAATGATTTTTCTGCATCAATTGATATGGTCGTGTGGTTTTTGCCTTTGCTTTTGTTTATGTGATGTATTACATTTACTGATTGCGAATATTGCACTATTCTTGCATCCCTGGAATGAATCCCACTTGGTCATGGTGTATGATCTTCTTAATGTACTGTTGGATGCGGTTTGCCAATATTTTGTTGAGAATTTTAGTGTCAATATTCATCACCGATATTGACCTGGTTTTCTTTCTTAGTTGTGTCTTTATCTGGTTTTTGGAATTAGGATGATGTTGGCCTCATAAAGAGTTTGGGAGTCTTCCATCTCTTTGGGTTTTTTGAAATAGTCTGAAGGATAGGGGTTAGCTCTTCCTTAAATGCTTTGTAGAATTCTCCTGTGAAACCATCTGGACCTGGGCTTTTATGTATTGGGAGTTTTTAATTACTGCTTCCATTTCTTTCACTGTTATTAGTTTGTTCAGGCTTTCTGCTTCTTTTCCATTGGGTTTTGGAAGTTTATATTTTTCTAGAAATATGTCCATTTCATCCGGGTTTTCAAATTTCTTGTATACAGTTCTTCATAGTAATTTGTTACAATCCTTTGTATATCTGTGGTATCTTGTAATCTCTCCTTTTTCATTTCTGATTGTGTTTATTTGGGTTTTCTCTCTCTTTTTCTTGATGAATCTGCTTAAAGGCTTGTTGATTTTGTTTATCTTTTTAAAAAACCAGCTCTTGGATTCAATGATCCTTAGAATTGTGCTTTTAGTCTCTATATCATTTAATTCTCCTCTGATCTTGGTTATTTCCATCCTTCTGCTTGCTCTGGGATGTCTTTGTTTTTGTTCTTTGAGTTCTTATAGACATAAGGTTAGGTGTTTTGTTTTGTTATTTTAAGATTTTATTTATTTATTTTTAGAGAGGGAAGGGAGGGAGAAAGAGAGAGAAACATCCGTGTGTGGTTGCTAAGGGCCATGGCCTGCAACCCAGGCATGTGCCCTGGTTGGGAATCGAACCTGCAACACTTTGTTTGCTTCACAGCCCATGCTCAATCCACTGAGCTATGCCAGCCGGGGCAAGGTTAGGTTTTTTTTGATTGAAATGTTTCCAACTTTCTTTAGGTGGGCCTGTATTGCTATAAACTTCCCTCTCAGGACTGCCTTCATTGTGTCCCATAAGTTCTGGGTTGTTGTGAGTTCGTTTTCATTTGTTTCCAGAAACTTTTTGATTTCTTCCCTCATATCATTCTTGACCCATTCATTGTTTAATAGCATGCTCTTTAATACCCGTGATTTTGAATGTTTAGGGGTTTTTTTCCTCGGGGTTGTTTTCTACCTTTAGTCCTAGTGATCCAAGAAAATGCTTGGATGATTTCAATTTTTCTGAAATTGTTGAGGCTTGCTTTGTGCCCTATCATGTGGTCTATCTTTGAAAATGTTCCATGTACATTTGAAAAGAATGTGTACTTAGCTTTTTTGGGATGGAGGGTACTGTATATAGCACTAAAACCCATTTCATCAAGGGTACTGTTTTATGCAACAATATCTTTGTTGATATTTTGTTTTGGAAGATCTGTCCAGTTTTGATAGTGGGGTTTTAAAATTCTCCACAATAATTTTGTTGCTGTCAATATCTTTCTTGAAGTCCTCTTTAAGATTTTCTTTATGTATTTGGGTGCTGCTGTGTTGGGTGCACATATATTTACAATATTTATGTCTTCTTGGTGGATTCTTCCATTGAATATTATGAAATGACCTTCTGGGTCTCTCTTTATGGTCCTTTTTTGGAAGTCTATTTTGTCTGATATAAGTGTTGCTACCCCAGCTTTTTTTCTGTCCATTTGCTTGGAAAATTTGTTTCCAGCCCTTCACTTTCAGCCTGTGCAGGTCTTTAATCCTGAGGTGGGTCTCTTGTAGGCAGCATATTGTGGGTCATGTTTTCTAATCTAATCAGCTATTCTATGTCTTTTGATTGGAGCATTTTATTCATTTACGTTTAAAGTTATTATTGATAGGAACTTATTCATTGTCTTTTATGTATGTGTGATCCTTTCTTTCTTTCTTTCTTTCCTTAAAGCAGTCCCATTAGCATCTCTTGCAGAGCTGGTTTGGTGGGGGTGCATTCTTTTAGACCTTTTTTGTCTGAGAAGCTTCTTATTTGGCCTTCTATTTTGATTGAGAGCCTTGCTGGTTAAAGTAGCCTTGGTTGCAGACCTCTGTTTCTCATTACTTGGTATATTTCTTGCCATTCTCTCTGGCTTGGAGTGTTACCATTGAGAAGTCAGCTGTTAGTCTTTTGGGGGCTCCCTTGTATGTTACTTCCTGTCTCTCCCTCACTGCCTTTAAGATTCTCTCTTTGGAAATTTTGCCATTTTAATTATGATGTGCCTTGGGGTGGGCCTCTTTGGTGTCCTCTTGATTGGAACTCTGTGTTTCCTGGATTTGTGTGAGTTTTTCTCTCATGAAATTAGGGAAGTTTTCCATCATTACTTTTTCAAATAGGTTTTCTATTCCTTGCTCTTCTTCTTCTCTTTCTGGTATCCCTATTATACAGATATTATTATGATTCATGATGTCTTGCATTTCTCTTAATCCCTCTTCATTCTTTCTGAGCCACTTTTCCTTTTCTTTCTCTTTCCAGGTGTTTTTTTTTTCTAGTTTGTCCTCTAGCTCGCTGATCTGATCTTCTGCTTCATCGATCCTGCTGTTCATTCCTTCTCTGTGTCCTTCAGTTCAGAAATTGTATCCTTCATTTCCTCTTGGCCCTTGTTGAGAGTTTCTATTTCCTTTTTCATGTTGATGTAGTTTTCAATGAGTTCACTGTAGCTTCACTGTGGTTTCTGGTAGCTCATTGTGAGCTCATTGAGCTTCCTGACGATCATTGCTTTGAAATCAATATCTGATAGTTGAATTGCCTCTATTTCATTTAGCATTCTTTCTGGGGCTTCCTGCTGTCCTTTCATTTGGGGACTGTTTCTTTGTCTTCCCTTTGTTTGTGAGACTCTTCAGCCTCAGCTTCTTAAATTTATCTGTTCTGGTTCTCTGGGTTTATGGTGTGAACTTTGTGGTAAAATAGCAGTGAGTTTCAGTGGTGCTGTTTCCTTTATCTCCCAAGCTCACTGATCTCTGGCTGTCATTTAAAGTAGGCTTTGTGTTTGCCTTTGGGTTTTCATTGTTGTTGAGTCTTTCTTTGGTGGTTCCTTTTCACCAGCTGGTTAAATGAGGGTCACTCTGTCCACCACCTCCTGTATTTTGTTGTGTTGGTGAGGGCAAATTGTGTTGAAGCTAATTCTTCTGTGTGTATAAGGTTTAAAGAATTCTCTCTTGCTCTTGTTCAGTTGTTTGTATTGAGTACTGTCTCTACTGTTTAATTGTATTTCCAGATAGGTCCTGGATTGAAGTTTGTGTGGTTACCACTCTCCTTCACCTTCTGTTGTTATCTGCTATTGTGTCCTTTGTTGTTGGGTTTCCTCTTCCAGTGGATATTCTGGTGTTCACCACCTCCACCTTTTTTGGGTCATCTTGTTGCAGCATTCTTCTTAGGGTCCAGTTTTTTGGATCCCCCACAATCCTTGGTCCCCTATTTTCACATATGCTGTAGTATGTTGGTTGCTTGCTCTGTAGATTGGTCAGGATTTTCTCCCCTGAGCAGAGGGAAGCCAAATCTACTCCTTCCTACTCTGATGCCATTGTAGCCCCCCCACCCGGAAATTTCATTTTTAAAATCTAGTTTATTTTCTATCTTTTTGTTAGTATAGGTTATTGTTATTTCTTTGTTCATTTTTTTCTGATTATTTTGTTGAGGCTTGGTTTTCACTTGTCATATTGTATCATTTCTTATTTCACTTTACCTGTATTCCAAATAACTGAATATTCTTTGACTTTACTTTTTATTCAGATTCAAATATCTTTATAATGTTACTGTTATTCCAAGGATCATACAGCTTCACTCCCAGGTCTTAATTCATTTTGTCATCTTCCTAACCTTTATCACTGTTGAAATAAACATATTTGCTTCCTGTCCCTAACTTTCACTATGGCTCCACCATCTAACGTCACAAAAGTACTCCTCTTAAGTCAGAGCATATTCTTCTTCCCTTTTGATAAGAGTTGCATTTCTTTTTTTCCTTAAACTGGGTTTCCTTTAGGCAAAATAGTATAGTTATTACTGTATTACCCCAGTGGAATTCATTGGGGCAATACAGAAATTGAATACAGCAATGGAATACAGTAATCCATTGTTCACTATTTGGTGTTTCTTTAAACCTCATAGAAAACCCTCCCCCTGTATTCTATTTCACCTTCCCACAGCTCTTGATCACTAGAGTTAGAAGTTTTATTTCATTTTTAAATTATTTTTATTTTTCCTCTTTTCTTCTCACAACCAGTGTTTTACTCCATACTCATATTATGTTTTCCCCATCCTCTTAAAATTATTTAATTTATAATAGATAGTTTATATTCAATTTTTGCTTAAGTTCAATATTCTTATTTTAGTTCTACTGTTACCAGGCTTCTTTCAGCTCCCATTACTATAGACCTCACTATTGTTTTTTTCTAATTTTGTCCCCATTGCTACAATACCGTTTTCAATGTTCCTCAGACCTCATAGTACACTTCTCTTTTTTCTTACTTGTTCCCATCATCCTTATGTGTATTACTTACATTTAAAATTTTACTTTCTCCCTATTTTGTCTCACTTTTTTGACCACTCTTATCAATTCTGTTCCCTCTTACCACTCAGTAACAATTTCCCCTTTTGACCATTTCATATTCCCTTTGTCATATATTTTAATATAAATAATCTCTCATCACCTTTATCAATATTTGCTCAAGTGCAGCTGGCTTGGGTTCAGTTGCCTGGTAATACAATTTTGTTAACACACATACAACAGCATACAAGACAAAGTGGGAGTTATGACTACCAGTAAACCTGCTATAGGGGAGAACCCTTCAACATTAGAATCTACTAGAAAGTAAAGCCTAAGTGCAACAGGACAACCCACACAAAAGGAAGTAAGGACATCCCTAGATTACCCAATGAGATCACGGAGACCACACCAGTGAGTCACACAGAACTCCTTCCACAGAAGACCACCCCATGATGACAGCTGACAAAGCAGAACATACTGTATTATAGAAATAACTAAAAAAAGCCACCTAAAATGAGGAGACAAAAAAGAGCCTGCAAATGAAAGAGCCCCCAATTGAAAGAAATCAAACCCTCAGAAAAAGGACTAAATGAATTTAAGGAAGCAATCTATCAGACGTCAACTGAAAAAAATAGTTACAAAGATGTTCGAGCAACTCATAGACAACAAGAACTGAGTGGGAATTGCAACAAGGTGAAACAGGAAGTAGAAATTATAAACAAAAACCAGTAATAAAAATATAATGTCTGAAATGAGCAATACACTAGAATGAATTACAAGCAAATGAATGAAGCACAGGACCAAATTAGTGAGCTGGAAGGCAAGATACAAAGAAAATACCTAGGTAAACCAGCTTCATAGAAACAGTTTAAGAAAGTATGAGGAGAGTTTAAGAGGACTACAGTACAACATGAAACACAACAATATTCAAATCATAGGAATATCAAAAGAAGAAAAGAAACAAGAGGTAAAAAATGTCTTTGAAACAATAATTTTCCTAACATGGATAAGGGAAAAACCATGCATATACAAAAAGCTCAGAGCTTACCAAGAGAGATGAATCCAAAGAGGCCTACTTTAAAACACATCATAATTAAAATGCTAAGTTTTAAAGACAAAGAGAGACTCTTTAAAGCAGCAAGAGGGGAAAAGACAGTAACATATAAAGGAACTCTGATAAGGCTAGTAGCTGAATTCCTAACACAAACACTACAATCAGAAGGGAATGACAAAAATATTCCAAGTAATAAAAAGCAAAGGACTGTAATCAAGACTTCTACACAGCAAAGATTTCATTTAAAATTAAAGATGAAATTAGTGCTTTCCAAGACAAAGATTAAAAGAATGCAAGTCTACCAAACCAGAATTTCAAGATATGCTAAAGGGACTGCTTTAAGAAGATAAAGAAAAAGTGAAAGGAGAAAGATGAACAGGTACAAGGGAGGAAAATGTTGATCAATAAATGCCAGTCTATAATAACCTTAAATGTGAATGGATTAAATGCTCTAGTGAAAATTCAAGGATAGTAGAATGGATAGAAAATCATGACCTGCACAAATACTGCCTGTAAGAAGTTCACCTCAGAATACAAGACCTACACAGACATAAAGGGGAGGGTTGGAAAAATATTTCAAGAAAATTCACTAAAGAGGAAAGAGCTGAGGTAGTAATACTTATATCAGACAAAATAGACCTCCACACAAAGGCCATAAAAAGAGAAACAGAGCCCTGGCTGGTGTGGCTTAATAGGTTGAGTGCTGACCTATGAATAAGAGGATCACTGGTTTGATTGCCAGGCAGGGCACCTGCCTGGGTTGCAGGCGAAGTCCCCAGAAGGGGTAGGCAAGAGGCAATGACACATTGATGTTTCTCTCCCTTTCTCCTTCCCTTCCCCTGTCTGTAAAAATAAATTCTTTAAAAAAGAGAGAAACAGAGAAACACTATATAATACTCAAGGTAAGAACATATCAAAAAATATAAATATTGTAAACATATATGCACCCAACATAAGGGAACCCAAATATATAAACAAAAACTTAGAGGACATCAAGATACAGATAGTAAACACACTTATGCTATGAAATATTAACATCCTACTGTCAACAATGGCAGGTCTTTTAAACAAAATATTAACAAGGATATAAATGCTCTTAACCACACACTAGAACAAATGGACATACCAAATGTAGATTGGCCTTTCATTCAAAAGAAGCAAAATACAACTTTTTCAAATGCACATGGAACATTTCCAAAGATAGACCACATGATAAGACACAAAATAAGCCTCAACTAATTTAATAAAATCAAAATTACAGCAAGCATTTTGTCAGAACACAAGGGCTTGAAACTGAAAAACAATTTAGAGGATAAAACTCAGACATTCAGATTCATAGAGACTGAATAAATACGCTGTTAAACAATGAATGTGTATTGGACTAGATCAAAAAGCAATCAAAAAGTTTCTGGAAGCAAAGGAAAACAAACACACAGCAGTCAAAAACTTATGGGGCACAGCAAATATAATCCTAACAGAGACGTCCATGAAATATAGACATATCTAGAAAATATATATCAAATAAGCAACCTAACGCTGTATCTACAAGAACTGGAAGAACAATAACAAAGCCCAAAGCAAATACAGGGAAGGAAATAATATCAGAGCAGAATTAAATGCCATAGGCTAAAAAAATCAATAATATATAAATCTAGGAATTCTTTTTAAGATAATCAAGATGGAATAGCTTTTATCCAGGCCAATAAAGGAAAAAAGAGAGAGGACACAAATAAAATCAGACATGAAAGAGGATAAATTAAAATCTATACAATAGAAAAACAGAAGATTGTAAGAAATTACTATGAACAACAATATACCAAGAAATTTGAAAACCTGAAGGAAATGGACAAATTTATAGAAACATATAATCTGAAACTGAACCAAGAATAAGTAGCAAGCAAAGTAAACCAATAACAGCATGTGAGGTTGAAGCAGTAGTCCAAGAACTACTGGCACACAAAATCCCTTGGCCTAATGATTCATAAGAGAATTTTACAAAATATTTAAAGATCTAACCCCTATCCTTCAATGATATGTCTCCTTGAGCAAGGAGAATAAAGGAAAAAAATAAAGCAGACTTCATCAAAATAAAGAGCTTTTGGATGGCTAGAGGAAACTATTAAAATGAAAAGAGAACAAACCATATGGGGAAAAAAACATATTTGCTGATGACACCTCAGACAAGGATATGATCTCCAAACTATATAAAGAATTCACAGAAGTCCACTCCAGAAAGACAAAAAGCCCAGCTAAAAAATAGGCAAAAGACTTGGACAGTTCTCCAAAGAGGACATACATAGGGTCCAGAGACGTATGAAAAGATGTTCATCACTAGCCATCAGAGTAATGCAAATTAAAACCACAATATCACTTCACATTTATCAGAATGACCATTATAAACAAATCAATGAACAAGTGTTGAAGAGGATGTGAAGAGGGAACCCTAGTGCATGGTTGGTGGCAATGCAGATGGGTTTAGCCACTGAGGAAAACAGTATGGATTCTCCTTAGAAAACTAAAAATGGAATTGCCTTTTTATCCATCAATCCCACTGCTGGCATAATATCCTAGGAACACTGAAACACCAATCCAAAAGATTTTGGGCACCCCAATATTCATAGCAGCACAATTTATAATAGCCAAGAGGTGGAAGCAACCCATTAGTAAATGAATGGATCAGAAAATTATGGTACACTTACATGACACAGCAAAAGAGAGTACATACCCTTTGCAACAGCAGGTATATAACTGAAGAGCATTATGCTAATTGAAACGAATCTGGTGGTGAAAGACAAATACCATATGATCTCCCCTTTAACTGGAACAGAATTTCCTCCAAAAAGTAAAAATAGAACTGCCTTTGACCCTGTAATCCACTGCCAGGATTATACACTAAGAATCCTAAAACATTATTTCAGAAGAACCTATGCACCCCAATATCCATAGAGCCATTATTTATAGAAACCAAGTGCTGGAAACAGCCTGATGACCATTAGTAAATAAATGGATCAAGAAATTGTGGTATATTTACAGAATAAAATGCCATGTAGCAGACAGAAAGAAGGAACTCCTACAATTTGCTACAGCATAAATGGAACTAGAAAATATGCTAAGTGAATAAGCCAGAAGGTAAAAAAAAAAACCACACGACCAACAATTAATAAAAAATATTCATTTATTTGCTCTAATGTTGTACAGTGATTGGTTGTTTTTCCAATTCTGTTCTGTTATTATTCCCTTTCTTCTGCTAAGTTAGATATACTTTCATTTTTCTTTTTCTTTTGAGGTTGAGTGTTCCTTTGGGGTTGAATTTGTCTATTTAAGTTTTTAATTCTGTTTCTTAGTAGAGGCCCATAAAATATACAGTTTCCTGTTATTACATATTTTGCTGAATCTCAAATATTTTGGTATAATATACCATCAATCCCATTTTTTTCTAATGGTCTTTTTTCTATTTTATTTATATATTTTTAGGTAGAAGGAAAGGAAAAAGGGAAGAAAGGGAAAGAAACATCAGGTGAGAGAGAAAATCAGTTATCTTTTGCCTGGCTCAGGTCATAACTCACAATCCAGGCATTTGCTCTGAGCAGGAATTAAACTGGCAGCCTTTGGCTTTTCAAGATGACACCCAACCAAGAAAGCCACTTTTCATATCTTTTAATCTTATACTATCATTTATTTGATCCAGTCATTTTTAGTAGTATGCTATTTAATTGCCACATATTAATAAGAGATTTGGGTTTTGCATTAATTTTATTTTTGGTCTCAAAACATTGTTATCATGAGACTGTGGTGGGTATAATTTTAAGCTACTTAAACTTGTTGTAGCTAATTTCATATTCCAACATATTACTAATGGGCTTCTTAGGATATGCTTTTTTTCTTTCTGGATGACGAGATTTTCTTAATTAATTTTTGTATTTATAATACAATGGATTTAGAGGTCTCTTCTAAATGAAGTAATTAGGTGCTCTGTCAGTTTTTAGATTTGAGCAATTAGGTCCACTTATAAATTTAAGTTTTATAAACTATTTGAAAATATCTTTTGCTTTCTGTTTGCTTTTCACCTATATGCCTGTTATTAAATTACTTTTTATGATGGTGTCAGATAATTTTTATAAAGATATTCTTTATGTTCTTGTATGTTTTCATTTTCTGTCACATTTTTAGATTTTTATCTTCATTCTCTTGTCCATATGCCATCTCTATTTCTTCCTTTTTATGTATTTTTTACTTTTTCTATATTATTTAGTTTTTAATTATTTTATTGTTCAAGTAAAGTTGTCTGCATTTACCCCCAACAACCCTCTCATCCATCCCCACCTCCCTCCACTGATTCCACACCCCTTTGATTTTGTCCATGTATCGTTTATAGTTATTCATTATTCCCTCTGGTTACTGTCAAATTGTTCTTAATTTCAAGGCCTTTGGTAATGTTTTATTAGCTTGTTTGGTTGATTAGATTCCAGCTTGTGGTGAGATCATATGGTATTTGTCTTTCATCACCTGGTTTATTTCACTTAGCATAATACTCTTCAGTTACATCCATGTTGTTGCAAAGGGCAGGTGCTCCTTCTGTTTTTCTGCTGTGTAGCATTTCATCCTGTAAATGAACCATATTTTCTGATTCATTCATTTACTGATGGGCACTTAGGTTTCTTGCAGTTCTTGACTATTATAAATTGTGCTGCTATGAACATAGGTGTGCATAGATTCTTTTGGTTTTGTGTTTCAGTGTTAGCTTATTACACTAATAGTGGAATTGCTGGGTCAATAGACATCCATTTTCAGTTTTCTGAGGAAATTCTATGCTGTTTTTCACAGTAACTACACCCATCTTCATTGTTCAGTTACAATTGTCCCCATTTGTGTCCCCTTACCACCCACTACCCTGTGCACTTGTCCTCTTCCACATGTAGATTCCCACCCTCTCTCCTTGTCAATGGGTCCTTGATACATGTTCTCTGATGTGGCCCATCCACTTCTTTCTCCATTTATCCTCATAACCCTTTCCATCTGGAACCTCTCAGTTTGTATTAATTTCCATGTCTGTGGTTCTATTTTTTGTTTGTTTTGTTCATTAGTTTGCACATATATGTGGGATCTATGGTGTTTGTCTCTTACTGTCTAGCTAATTTCACTTAGCATACTTCTCTTCAGTTCCTTCCATGCTGTTGTGAAGTGTAGAAATTCCTTTCTACTGTGTAGTATCCCCTTCTGTAAATATACTAGTTTTCTCATTTGCTCATTTGCTAATGACAGATTGTTTCTTGCACTAGTCTCTTGTAAATAATGTTACTATGAATATTGGGGGGCATGTGTTCATCTAAATTGCTGTTTGCAGTTTCTCCCAGCAGTGGAATGTGCTGGGTCAAATGGTAGTTCCTTTGTTTTTTTTTTTTCAGAAAACCTTATACTGTTTTACACAATGGTTTCACTAGCCTGTGTTCCTACCAAGAGTGTACTAGCATTCCTTTTTCTCTACAACCTTGCCAGCATTTGTTCTTTGTTGACTTATTAATGATGGCCATTTCTGACAAATGGTAAGTGGTATCTCAATGTGGTTTTAATTGCAATATCTCTGATGACGAGTGATGTTGAGCAATTATTCATGTTTTCAGGTCCTCTGCTTGTTCTTGTAGAAATGTCTGGCCAGGTCCTTTGTCCATTATTTAATTGGATTTGTTGTTTTCCTATTATTGAATATATAAGTTCTTAATATATTTTGAGACAAAACCCTTGCCTGAGGTACCATTGCCAAACACATTTTACCATATGGTTAGTCCCTTTCCCTTCTACTGATGTTTTCTTTAGCTGGGCACAAGTTTATCTCGATGAAGTCCCACTTGTTTATTTTTCCTTTATGTCCTTTGCTCTAGGGGACATACTTCTGAAAATATTACTGCATTAAATATCGGAGACTTTCATATCTATGTTCTCCCCTAGGGCTTTTACAGTGTGGTTATTTATATTTAAGACTTTTATCTATCTTGAGCTTGTTTTGTGCATGATTAAAATTTAGTAGTTGAGTTTTTTTGTGTGTAGCTGCCCAGATCTTAAACCACCATTTGTTGAACAGTATATTTTAACTCCATTTATGCGTCTACTACATTTGTTGAACATTGAATGACTGTAGAGACAGGGGTTTATTTCTGGCCTCTCTATTCAGTCCCATTGATCTATGTGTCTATTTCTATACCACTACCAGACAGTTTTGATTAAAGAGGACATGTAATATAGTTTGATATCAGGAATTGTTGATCCTTCTCACTTTGTTCTTCCTTTTCAAAACTGGTAAGTCTACTGGGGTTCATTTATGGTTCATATAAATTTTTGGAATATTTTCCCTGTAGCTGTGAAATATATCATTGTTTTAATGGGGATTACATTAAATGTACACTTTTTCTTTGAACAGAGTGGAAATTTTGATGATTTTAATTCTTTCAGCCATGAATACATTATATACTTTCATTTATTTTTGCATTCACCAAGTTCTTTCAATGTTGTATAGTTTTCTGAATACAAGTCTTTTACCTCTTTGGTTATATTTATTCCTGGGTATTTTATTTTTCTAGTTGCTATAGTAAATGGGATATTTTTCTTATTTATATTTCTGATATTTTAGTGTTGGTATACAACAATGCCTTCAATTTCTGAATGTAGACTTTGATTCTGGTGGCTTTGCCAAATTTGTGTATGAATTTGAGTATTTTTGGTGGAGTATATAGGGTTTTCCATGCACACTATCATGTCTTCAGCAAACAATAATTATTTTACATCTTCCCTTCCAATTTGGATGCCTGTTATTTCTGTTTCTTGTTTTGTTGTTGTGTCTAGGACTACTGATACTATGTTAAACAGAAGTGATTAACGTGGGCACACTTGTCTTGTTCACCTTAGTTGGAAAGCTTTTAGTGTTAGCCCTTTGAGTATCATCCTGGCTGAAGGTTTCAAATGCATGGCCTTTATTGTGTTGAGTTATGCTTCCTCTACTCACATTTTGCTGAGTCTTTTATCATAAATTGTACTTTATCAAATGCTTTTCACAACCATAAATATCATCATGTAATTTTTCTTTCCTTTTGTCCATGTCTTGTATTTTGTTTATTGATTTGAGAATGTTTTACCATCTTCGTATCCCTGGGGTTAATCCCATTTAATCATGTTGTGTGATCTTTTTATGTATTGCTGGATGAGGTTTGCCATTATTTTACTGAGTATTTTATCATCAATGTTCACTAGTGATATTGTTCGGTAGTTTCCTTTCTTTGTTGTGTCTTTATCTGCTTTAGGGATTAGGGTAATTATGTTCTGACAAGTTTGGGAATCTTACCTTTTTTTAGTTTGGGGGTACAGTTTCAGAAGTATAGGGGTTAGGTATCCCTTCAATTTTTTTTTTTTTTGTAAAATTCTCCTGTGAAACTGTGCATTCCAGGGCTTTTGGATTCCAGGAGGTTTTTGACTACTGCTTCAATTTAACTGTTACTGGTCTGTTCAGGATTTCTGCTTCATTTTGATTCAACTTTGGAATATCATATGGTTCTATATATTTAACCCAAGTTTTCAAATATCTTGGCATATAGCTTTCAGTATTATAACCTTCTGTATTTCTGTAGTATCAGTTATAAATTGTCCACTTTTATTTCTGATTTTATTAATTTAAGTCATCTCACTTTTTTCTTAATGATTCTCTTTAAAGTCTTGTCAATTTTATTTATTTTTTCCTGGATTCAATAATCCTTTCAGCTGTTTTTGTCTCTATGTTATTTAATTCTGCTATGATCTTCATTATTTCCTTCTTTCTACTAATTTAAGGCTTTGTTTGTTGTTCCTTCAGTCCTTATAGAATTGGTTGTTCATTTGAAATTATTCTGTCTTTTTGTAGATATGCCTGTATTGCTATGCACTGCCCTCTGAGGACTGCCTCTCCCACATCCCATAAAAATATATGTGGGTCTCTTGTAGTCAGCATATGTGTTAGGTCATGTTTTCACACACATAACTACCATGTGATTTTTGGTTAGAACATTTAGTCCATTGCCATTTAAGGTTATTATTGATTCATTATCTTTTTTCCCCGTTTGTACTTCTTTTTCTCCCTTTCTCTTTTTCATCTCAAAACTTTCCTTTTAGAATGTCTTGCAATACTTATTTAATGGAAATATACTCTTTTAACTTTCTTTTTGTCTGGTAAACTCCTTATTTCATCTTTCATTTTAAATGAGAACTTGGCTGGGTAGAGTAGTCTTGGTTGAGGACATTTGGTTTTCATTACTGGAAATACTCTTGCCATTCCTTCTGGCTTGTAGTGTTTCTGTTGAGAAGTCAGCTTCTAGACTTATGAGGACTGTCTTGTATGTTACTTCCTGTTTCTCCCCTGCTGCCTTTAAGATTTTCTCATGGTCTTGGAATTTAGCCATTTTGGTGAGTCTTGGAGTAAGTCTCTTTGTGTTCCTTTTGTTTGGGACCTCCTGAGCTTCCTCAACTTGCGCGATTTTTCTCTCTTTAAATTAGGGAAGTTTTCCATCATTACTTTTCAAACAGGTTTTCTATCACTTGCCCCTAATTTTGCCCTTGTGTACCCCAATTACACAGATATTATTTTGTTTTATATTGCCCTGAAGTTCCCTTAGCCCACCTTACTCTTACTCTTTGTTCTTTCTTAGTCTTTTTTTGTGTTTGTTCTTTCTCAGAGTTTTGTATGCCTTGTTCTGAAGACCACTGACTCAATCCTCTGCTTAATCTAGCCTTCTTTTAATCCATTGTACTTGTTCTTCACTCAAAAATTGTATTCTTGATTTTCTCCTTTCTGTTGACAGTTTTTATGTCCTTTTTCATGCTGATGTAGTTCACAGTAAGATCCTTAGTTTCTAGTACCTGTAGTTTTTGGTAATCCTCACTGAGTTTATTGAACTTCCTTATAACCATTATTTTGAACTCAATATCTGGTAGTTGTCTTACCTCTATTTCATTTAGCACTCTTTTTTGGGATTTCTTCTTTTTAACTGGGCTTGCCTCTGTGTCTTCCCATATTTAGGGGGACTCTTGTTTACTTCTTCTTAAATTGATGAACATTGTATATCTGTCTTTGTGGTGTAAAATTTTATGGTAGGACAACTTTGTGATTCAGTGGTGCAGTTTTCTTGACCTCCTGTACTTGCTGATCTTGGGGTACCATTTATGTTAGCTGTCTGGATTTAACTGTATTATTATTAAGTTGGGTTGTATTTTAGCGGGTGCTTCCTTCCACCTGGTTGACTGAGGGTCACTCCACTTCTTGTAAGCTGTTGTTCAGGTACTGCCAAAATAAAACCACAATGCCCAGGAAACAAACACACCCATGAAAGTGACTCCCACATGCAGTTCTACTACAAAAAGCAATAAATTAGTATTGATAATGATGTAAAGAGATTAAGACTATTATAAGAAAGGAGAGTGAATATAAGATGGCCAAAATGAAGAAAAATGATTTTGAGTTGTTAGATGAAGGGACTATAACAAGAGTAAGGAACCAGAGCAATCTGAAGAGAGAAATCAAAACTGAAATCATAAATTAAAAAGGGAATTAAGAGGTGGGATGGAGAGGGGAAGCATGCAGTATCAGGTTAACACAGATATTAAATGGAAATTATGTAAGTAAATAATTAAAAATAGAAACCAAATTAGAAAGAAATTTCCACCACAGTATTATCAACAAAAAGGAACTGACAATACAAGTGTGGTAAGAATAAGGGAAAAATAGAAAGGAAGAAAAACTTAAGAGGTCTAGAGCAAAGGGAAGTGGTTCTGAGATGATAGTTGGAGAGAGAATACTAAGAATGATGAATAAAAGCCAAACTAAGACAGGGGATAATTAAATTTGAAGTGAATATAAAAAATGAAGAGGGTAGGATGAAAGAACAAACAAGCTAAGAGTAGGTGGAATTAAAATTTGAGATGATAAAAATAATAGAAGTGGAGAAAGGTAAAATTTGAGATTTGAAATACAAAATTAGTGAAAATATAGAAACACAATTGAAAAAAATGAAATACTCATAACCAATACCCATACCCAATGCAACCCTACCCATAACCAATGAGAAAAGAATGCTAAAGGTGAAGAGAGACTGCAGGTATTTTAAGAGCAGGAAAGAAAATGTGAGAGGACCATTGACAAGACCGTTTGTTTTCAGAAGATGGATAGAGGAGAAATAGTAAGAGTGTGGAATGGAAACCAATTGTAGCAATACATAAAACAACAATTAAAATAAAAAATAATAAGAGGAAACTAGAAAGTAAAGTGAGGTAAGAGAAGGGAGGGGCAACACATGTGAATAGAAATAAACTATAGTATAAAATCTAGTGACAATACATACAAACTTGAAGGACAAGACGTGACCGTTAAAAACTATGCAGGAAAGAATATCACAAATCATGGAGAAGATCACAGCAGATTTTGTCTCAGTAGCCAGCTTTTTTTCTTTTTTGATTCACCTTTGGTGATGTCAGATGGTGACCCTGTCTGAATTTAAGCAGCCTGTTCTAATCTTCCAGAGATACACAGCCTGTGACTGAGTCCTTCAGTTGTTAATCTAGTCATTCTGCACTCAACAATCAGGCTTAAGCACCACAGGGCAGGAAAGAATCCCTCCTGGGGTGGGACTATTGCTTACTTTCATCCTGCTGGCACCTGGAGGGGTGTGGTCTGCCTGCGCATGATGCTACATAAAGTAACTGAGCACAAGGATCCCACAGCTACTCTCTCAGTTCTATCTGGAAAACCTCTCTATAACTTCTCCTCAGCATCTCCATTATATTCTATCCCTGCACCCTTTGCTAGAGCCTAGGGTAAGTGGCTGCAGATAAAAAGTTATGCATTCACCCTTTTTATTGAACAATTTATTTAGACTTCAAAAGCATGGAAAATTAAACTATGTATTGCTCAACAGTAATTGTGTTAACATTAAAAAGGTAATAATACAACTCAATGTAGTGATTATTGGGGCTGTGTATAAACACTATCAAAGATGAGCATATGGCAGAGCTTGAGAGTGTTCAGTAAGGTTTATTTCTTAAATTATGAAGAGAGTACACAATTTGTATTATTATATTATATTATTTATATCATTATATATCATTTATATATTATATTATTTTTAAGTTTTTTTGATACATGAATTATGTGTCTTGCCATCTATAATGAACATCCACATTTTTGGCCCAAACTTCCAGGTAAAAATTCATTTAAATTTTTTATTGTTCAAGTATGGTTATCTCCATCCCCCCAACAACAGTTGTCACCACACCCATCCCCGTCTCACCCTCAGTCCTTCCCCCTTTAGCTTTTCCCATATGTCCTTTATACATGTTCCTAGATGACCCCTTAGTATCCCCTTCCCCTCCCCTCTGGTTACTGTCAATTATTTCAATGTTTATGGTTATATTTTTCTTGTAACATAAAGGGAAAAAAACTCAGAATCACTCAAATTCATGGAGATTGAATAGTATGTTATTAAACAATGAATGGGTTAATACTGAGATCGAGGAAGAAATGAAAAGTATTTCTGGAAATGATAATAAACACACAATAGTCCAAAACTTACGGAACAGAGTGAAGATCATCCCAAAAGGAAGTTCATAGCAATACAGGCCAATGTGAAAAAGATTGAAACATTTAAATAAACAGCCTAACCCTTTATCTTCAAGAAATTCAGTTGTGTTCACTCTTCAAATAATTGCATCTCTAGTCATCCATCTTTGATATAGAGCAACCTGCAGCTTTTGCAGCTGGATATTATGTATACCTTTTGCCTCTAGTGTTCTGGGCTGAGAATCCCAGGTTTGGATGTGCAAAGTTTGAGAATATTTATTGCAGAAACAGAGTAGAGGTGAGTCAAACTACATTTCATAACAGAAAAAAGATAGTGTATGAAGTACTCATAGGATGATGCATAATACAACTTTTTACAATCACATTTACCTAAAATATTTATGTGGTGGGACTTAATCATGATGCACATGGATTTTAAAAATAGCAAAAGCGTAGTAACATTCTTGGATGAACTTCTAGAGGCACAACATTTACCAAGATATAAATCACAAAGAAATAGAAAAATCAGACTAGACCTATAACTAACAAGTGTATTTAATCATGAAAAATCAAATCAAGTAGAACATGAAGAAGACTTGAGAAAACCGAGTGTTCTTTAAAGATAGGATTTTATTGTAGAAAATATAGTTGAATTTTGTACATAGTTTAACCTAGAATTCTCAATGTTTTTTGAATGACTAATTAAATTATTCAAACTTAATTGGTAGAAAAATGAAGCAATGTTACAAATGTTCATAAGTCATTCTCCAAATGTCCCCAGGTGATCCTGTGCAAATTCATGCTCTTCTAATTAGGTCTGTTAAATTTGAGCAACAGGGATAAATATATTTACATTTGTTTATTATGATACTTTGTTTTCTGTTATACTTAATTATAACAGTTCCCTGGTTTATCAACACTTAATTTAAAAATAATTAGTTGCGCTGGCTGTTGTGTCTCATTTGGTTGGAGTATCATCTCATAGACAGAAAGGTTACATTTTCAATTCCTGGTCAGAGCACATACCTAGATTGTAGGTTTGATCCCTGGTCAGGACAAGTGACAGAAGACAACCAATCTGTGCTTCTCCCCCACACTGTCTCTTTTCTCTCTCAGAAATGAAAGGGAAAAAATCACTTAGGAAAATAATAAAAATAAGCTCATTCTATTCTGAGAATAACTTGGGAGAAAAAGGAAACTATGAACATTCCACATAGTGAAACTTTCCCTCAGGTACATTTCATGAAATCATCCTATTGAAGTGTGGTCCCAGTGCTATTAATACATAATAGCTGAAAGGACCTTGGATTTTAACTGAAGCATTGGTTCTTCTTGGATTTTTCATTTGCCAAATCACCCTGAAGGTTTTGAACATGTCAGCCCCATAATCATATAAGTAAACTCTTTAGAGAAAATTACTTTCTCTATACCTTCAATCCTATTGGTTTTTTTCTTCTGGAGAACACTACCCATTTAGTGGGTTAAGAAATGGGAAATTAGAAAAAAATAAATTGGGATAAGTAAATTCTCAGAGGCTGAGAATTCCTTGGTAAGGGAAGAAAAGAGCTTGGTAAATTCCTATGTGACTGAGATAATGAAACTACCTCAAATTACAGTCAATATGAAGGGGTTGATACTTAAAAGGGAATTAGCTCACCTGGGACATTTTCACTTTAGGTTTTTGTTGTCTATTAAAATAGCAAAGGACTGTATATACTATGGACATAAGTGAAGACATATGAACAGGTAATACAATATAGAAACTAGTTGAACAGAAGTAATAACTGAAAGCATGGCAATAGAAGATAGACCAAATAACAAAAGGACAGTTTCATTTTTCTTTGCTGTTGTTTTGTTTTGTTTAAATGAGACAGAGGCAGACCTTGCTAAGTGGCTCCGTTGGTTAGAACCTCTTATTGTACACAAAAGTGTGCAGATTTGATTCCCAATTAAAGGACCTGCCAAGGTTGCAATTTTGATCCCTGGTTAGATCACAGACCTAAGTTTTGTGTGCATAAACAAGACAACTGATTGATGTTTTTCTCACATCCATATTTCTTTCTCTTTCTCTCTTTATCTCCTCCCATTCCTTTTCTCTAAAATCAATAAACATATTCTCAGGTGAGGATTTAATATGTAAATGAGTCAAATCAAAGCCAATACAATCTAATGTGTGTGTTTTGGATTTGGCAGGGACTCGAGTTCTTCAGCAAGTCTCTGCTCCCAGATCACCAACCTGAGCCTGCTTGGAACAAAGTTCCCCAGTGGCACTACTGGCAGCACTTAGGTAGACCTTCCTCCAGTTTGGTGAGACACATAAATTTGAGTCATGAGAGGTGACAGAAACTGGTCAGAGAAGTCTGGGAGATGCCCTTCATTGGTAGTGGATGCCCTCCAGCAGCTCAAGCCATTCCGAATCATCTGGCATGAACTCGAGGGCATCCCAGGGTGGGGCATATTCCATCAAGTCCTGGGATCCCTGGAGGTAGGGACTAGGGTTCCTGTTCCTCCTGCCTGGGACAGAGGTCTTCTGATCCAGGAGACACAGAGCCGAATTCTGGGAGAACAGGGAAACTAGTCCAACAATCTATGCCAGCACTGACAAGCTGTGTGACAGAGGTGCCCCTCAGTGGTTGAGTGAAGGGGCAGGGACCATAGTGGGGGCTTGTCAGGGTGGTTTATGAACTATATATCAGTATGTCCACACCACAACCTCATAGGGCTTATCAGTAATCTACCTGGGGAAGAGGCACTTTGGAACTCTGTTCCCTGAGGCTGTTTGCTCAGCTTCAGCCTCACTACAGCTGGTGTGGACTCAAGGTTCACCCCTACCTTCTCTTCATTCCCAGGGCAGAGTCATGGAGCCAGTCAGCACCCAATTTAGCACAACTTACCACAGTTGCTGAACACTGCCCCAGGGCTCCTGGCCCAGGACCTCTGCCTCCATCTGTCCAGCCCAAGGACCACAGGACATGGTGGACTGTATTGAGGAAAAGATAGGTCTGAGTGGTCTGGGGAAGGACTGGAGTCCAGAACACCTGCCCTGAGCACAGGGCCTGCCTGAGGTCTGTGCTGCAACAGGAGCAAGAGAGGGCTCCCAGTCAAGGACTCTGACCTGAGCGCAGAAAGAAGAGCCCCACAACCCCTGCTGACTCCTGATTCCTGGGTTGTGCTGTCACAACCCAACCAGGATAGACTCAAACCCTGAGGGCTGGGCAGGCCAAGACCTGAGGAGGTACCTGAAAGGCTTTGCTGTCATCAGGAAGCATGATGAGCTCTTTGTTTCTGCTTTCTTTTCCTCATGACACCCTAGTGGCCCCTTTTAAAGATGGGAAGCTGGGGCACCAAGAGGCAAGGGACAGTTCACATCCCACCTGGTTGTGCCCAGATCCTCACAGGTCTGACTCCTTCACCTTGCTCACCTGGTGTGGTGAGGTGGGGAGGCCCGTTTGAGGGTGGCATTGGCACTTGGTTGTCCCTATGAGCAGGGCACAGATGCCCCATCTTGAGGGAGTCAGGCTGTGCTGGAGATGAAATTAGGGAGATGTTCCCTGAAGATTCATGTCTTAAAGGATTTATGGTGTGGATCTCCTCCCTCCCCACATCCTGCCCCTCCGAAAAGCTGGCAGCCCAGGTGCCATTGGAGGGTCAGCCTTGTCTTAGAAGACCACTTGGAGTCACTTGGGGGTAACATGGATCCATTCCCCAGCCCCTAAATTATGTTATGTCATATTCTCTGTGACCACAGTGCCAACACACTTGCTGGCACAACTGGTGGGACCAGGTCGTGTAAGCCCAACATCAGTGGGGTGGTCAGTGCATTGAGAGGAGGGAGTCACCCAAAAGCCACACACTGTATATGTTAACAGAAGTCCAGGTTACAAAAAATATGAATACTAACATCCACATATAGACCCTTTTGCAAGTGTCTATATAAGCATGCTTATGAATACAAAAACTCTGCGAAAATGTAGGACACCTGTAGTGATTATTGATCATGGCGTAGATTGTTGGAGGTTTCCCCTTCCTGCTCCCCTGTTTAGTGAAATGGCTTCTTCAGCACTCTTGTCCCTAAGGTCCATCCTGAATCAGGCTGCAATGGTGGCTATGGCTTCAGAGTGTAGAGGACCAGAGAGCCCAGCAGAGGTGCTCCTTATCCCCTTCTACCCTGACCAGCTTCACTGACAATGATAGCTATTGCCCTAAACTCCTGTTGCCAGGTCAGATAAAGGTGGGCACCTAAAAGCTGACCTTTGACATCAAGGACCACTGGAACAGAAGTTGGCAGAAGGGCTTCTACCCATATAGAAGGGACCATGGGTAAGGGAGAGACATGGTGTGGCTAGGACCATGGAGGAGGCCTTTGATTCAGTCACCCCAAAGTCCTGAAGTGGGCAGTAGCCCTCCCCCATGTCTCCAGCCAGAGGTGGGCAGTGAGTTCACCTGATTTGAGATTTCCTGAGAAAGGTGCCCTGCCCTTTCCTGTCCTTCCTGTGGGATCACGCCATGACAGGCAGGGTTGAGGGTGACTCAGCTCCCATGGACATAGGTGGACACTGAGTAGCATCCATCTCACTGGGCCTAACCTTGCTGCCTCCCCCTTACCTGGCCCCATTCAGGGTGAACCACTTGGGAATCCATGAAGTCTTAGTGCTTCCCTCAAGCTGAGCCCTTTCTCTAGAGAGGATTCAGCCTTGCCCATGCCCTCTCTAGGTTTCCAGTTCACCATCAGGCTCTTGGTGCCTTTGGGCTCCAGCTCCCAGACCTAAACTGGCCCTAATCCACAGTCTGGGCTTCTGGAGTCTCCCTTGGAGTGTTGGGATCAGGCCCTTAGATCTCTCCTGGCTCCTTCTATTCTCAGGTCATTTCCACCATCACAGATGAGGCCTACAAGTTCCATATACCCCTACTGCTGAGCCTAAGGTTTTACAGGTACAAAGGGAGCCGACCACCCACTGACATCCAAGCACTGATGCCACCACAATGGCTCTGTGGCCCCCACACTCCCCAGTGGGGTTGAATTCCTGGGGGAGCCTGAGGCCCCACACGCTGTGGGAAGTTCTGGACCCCTGTTCCCCAGTGTCATCCATGACTCCAGCATTGAAAACTCATCCTGGAATCAGTGGACTTCTGTGGTCACTGGGAAAGCCCCACTAGTTCTGCCCAGGCTTAAGTGGGAAGGGGCCATTCACACAGCTCAGACAGATACACACATATGTGACCCTGGAGCTGTTCTGATTATGCTATGAAATAGGACACACAGCAAAAATGAAAAGTCTGTGTTTGCTGACCTGACAAATCCAAAACACACCTGTTGCCCATGGAGTGTAAAGGAAGTATGATGCATGTAGAAGTCCTGGGCTATATCAGAGTGGCTATGAGTCCCATGGGGACATGAGTCAGGGTCTGCCTCATCACAGGTCTTGAAGCCCACAATGTCCTGGGGCAGCCTGAGGGGTGGGAGCTAGTGTGCAGCACATTGTTGTGGGCTTGTAGGGACAGAGCAAGGTCTCCAGGTCAGGGCCACAGCAGTGCTCACCCATGGACCATTGCAACATCAAGACTGACACTCAGGAAACCTGGCTCTGTGGAGAGTGGAAGTAACTGGAAACCATAGGGAAGCCTGGTGGAAGTGCAGGTGGCTCCTATCCATCCCAGAAGAGTGCATGTCTGGGCAAGGATGCTAGTCATCCCATGTATTTAGTATCTGCTTCTCTTCTGGAAAATGGATTTTTAAATGATGAATTTCATCAGATGGATGCAAGAGTTGGAGGAGGCGATGACTGAGAGATTCTGGTTGCAGGCCTTGATGCAGGGCAAAAGCTCCTAAGGGAACGTATCTTCACCATTGCTAAGAATAGGGCATTGGGGTTGCGGTCCATAGAGGGTGAGCTGAGACCTAACTCCAGAGGAGCCTGGGAGGCTCTGCCTGGCTCTCATTCTTTGCTGGGGTGTGTGCTCCTGAATATCAATACAACTATGGAAATCCTCCCAAAAGCTGCACAGACTAGTAGATGGTTCCAATTTTGTGTGCACAAGTATCAGGATGACAGGAAAGTCAAAGGAAGGGTCTAGTGGACCTGGGGAGGGCCAAAAAAATGGTGCATGCCCCTTGTGGCTGTACAGCCCAGGGTTTGTGTGTGAAAGAGCCAATGGAGATACCCAGCAATGGATATTGCTATACCCAGCAATATATAAACCGGATATAGATAGATAGATAGATAGATAGATAGATAGATAGATATAAACTGGATATATATATATATAAACTGGATATATATATATAAACTGGATATATATATATCCAGTTTAATTTGGCATATGTTCATATTGCTCTTTGGGTGGATAACATAAAATGTAATTTATGCAAGATTGTGAACATTATTAAGACTATTATTAGGCATTGTATAATTTTGTTGCTGTTTTCTTTCATTAATTGTGTCTTTAACTCAGTGTTTGTAACATAAATGATATGTATGTATATATGGTATTAACCCCCAGACCACTTTGTACTGGCATTCTACAACAGGCAGGAGCCGCCACGGACATTGAAAGGACCACTTTAGTGGACTTGGTGGAGAAAGTGAAAGAGCCCAACAATGAGAAAAGCAGCAACGGCACTCACTGTAAAGTCCAGCACTTGGACAGCCACAGAATCAGAACAGCAGGATCTGTATGTTCACCTCACAGATTCAATAAAGAAACAGGTCAGTGCTTATGAGGTACAGAACAAGAGGAGCCAGGGGTAGTGGACATAAGGTATTATGTGCAGCCAGCAAAGACAGGACAAGTTGTGGCAATAGAAATGAGACACCATCAGACCATCTAGTCATTGACAGATCCCTTCTAAAGGTTATCCTAAAGTGCTAAAGTATTTCCTAAAGTGCTGGAAAAATGCAGGCAACCCTGAAGATATGCAGAGATTGCAGGTTGCTGTGTCAATCTCAGTAAATGTGGATGGCCACCTGCTTGTCCTATCTCACAACATGCTTGTGCACAACTACAGACACAGGTGGTGGTAACACAGTGCTCACACCCATTAGAAAGCATACATCAAAGCCTCAGTACCAGTAAAGTCTGGACCATAGGGGCAGCAAACATGATCATAACTTAAAGACAGAACATTTGATCATCTATAGGCTCTTTTGGGTTCATGCTGGTGTGGAGCAAGCTGGTAATTCCAAGGCCATCTGAGTTCAGATCCTGCTGAGGCACATTCCTGATGTCAAGAAGACACCCTTCTGTCCTACACTTTACAAAGTGTCTCTGGACTTTTGTCTACAACACAGATGACCACAGACTCTTCTCCGCTTCCCACCTGCACCAGCACCAACAGGAGTTGACTCCAAGCTACATCTGACCTGGTAGTCTTGCCCACATGAGAGCCCTTTGTTTACCTGTCATTCCACTTAGCATTCAAGGGCAGGCTTAGGAAACATGACATGTTCATTATATTGAGACATGATGGTGGAGACAGTATCTTCAAATATGTTGGCAGTTGTCAAAATGGTACAGGACACCTTGTTTAAAAATTTTACTAAACTATTGAGAGACAGCATCCCACTTGGTCATGAACAATCCTACTTTCTTCACTTAACTTTTTTCATATTTCCTAAAGAATAGGAATAAGAAAGTGATGTCTATTTTGTATTAAATTTTTGAGTTCATGTTGGCTCTGTTTGGTATTTCCCAGGTATTGTGAGAAACTTTTTGCATGCTCTCCATGTTTCTTTTAATGAAACACAGATGGAAAATGCCTCCAAATAGTTTGGTGTACAAATCCTGATTTTCCAAAGGGTGTGTGTCTCTATAAAGCAAAATACGTTTTCCTTAAACAATGAGAGTCCAAAAGGCATGGTCCATAGAACCAAAAGAGAGAATGAATATATGATTGGAATTTGGGGTGCCAGGGAGGAAGGAGGAGACATTTTACCTTTGCTTACCTTCATCTAAATGAAATGGAATTTTTTTTAACTTTTAGTAGCTGGAAATCATAACTTGGGATTGAATTATCTTGCCTTCAACAGGCATACTGACAGAGGGCACTAGTACCACTGTCTGTTGGTTAAAATATTCTCTCATTGCTAGAGCCTGTAGTCCTGCTTAGTGATACTTTTTTTGTAGTCTTCTATGTAACTGCATCCTTAGGAAACCATGAGATTGATGTTTCTTGTACCAGAAATAATCTTTTTTTTTTACTTCTGGTTCCTCCTTCCCTAATGTGTTTGCATGTGTTTATAAAT
This sequence comes from Phyllostomus discolor, assembly GCF_004126475.2. NCBI lineage: Eukaryota > Metazoa > Chordata > Mammalia > Chiroptera > Phyllostomidae > Phyllostomus > Phyllostomus discolor. The sequence goes on along the minus strand of NW_023397494.1, from coordinate 93,581 downwards.
TGTTGCACTCTTTAAATTTCTTTTGCCAAATTTGTAAAATATTTATATCTTGTCTTGACTCTTTCCTTGAACCAATTAAATATTTGGAAAAGTTTTATTCCTTACATTTCCTTTAAGGAATGATATGCTCTCGTTCAACACTTTCCCATGAACACTTACTGTTGCCAAAGAACTTTGTTTTGTAATGTGTCAATTACAATTCTCTTTTCCCTTTACTCACCCACATTAATTTTAGATCTTGCCTGATATTTTGAAATTGGGCATTAAGACTCTCTGATGTGTTTCCTTTAAATGAATCAATGCCTTTACCTTCCATTTGTACCTAAAATTTTTGCTATTGTTCATACTTCCCACTGTTTTTAATTTTGAGGGAAAAATTCATTGTTTACATTCATATTATTTTAAGTTTTTTGAACAAATACGTTTCAAAAACAATGTTGTTGTGTAATCAAAACAAATTGTACCACCCAGCTGTGACAACTGCTAGTAGATTCTGTGTGTGTGGAATGGCCATGAGGAGGAGATAGCATTTGGGGCTATGTCCTTATTTTAAGTTATTATAGAATGTAAAAATCCATTTTGCCTGCTACCCATGACTTCTGCTACATAGGTGAACTTTACCAAAAAATTCTGAGACATAAAGTTTAAAATAAGATTTATCTCTGATGTTTAAACACAATATTCCCTTGACTGACCATTCTCTATTAGTCTTTTACTTCCAAGCAAAGTGTGGCCTGAGTTCCAGCAGGGACTCTATCTATATTTTGAGATGTAGAGGTCTTTGACTTTTTCAGAGGCTTCTGAAGAGCAAACTTTATATGGAATAACTAAAACAAAGTAATGCCTTGAAATTTTAAATAAAACATAGAAAACCTTGAAGATGGATAAAAGTACATAAAGAGCTTTCTTGCTGGTGTGAAGAGGAATAAGGGGATGTCCCAGGGACAATGAGTTATAGAAAAGAGTAAAGCAAAAGAGTGTCTCATCTGACCGAGAGGAATAGATAACAAAACAAATTGGTGATTTACTCCAGCACACCTAATCGCTGCTCTCCATTCAACAGAGTGTATGAACACAATTTATGGGGGGGAGGGGGAACTCATTTTGCCTGCCTCCTGCCCCATTAGAGGGCTTGACCCTGATACATTTCTCAGGCCATTTTCATTCCTTTCTATGATTTGAAAATAATAAGAAAGTTCCAAACTTTCCTTTGATGGAAATTTATTTCCCAGATCACTTTCTAACCCCAGGTTGAAAACCAGAAGCAAAAATTAATAATTAAGTTAAAGAGAAAAAGTCCATTTTCAATCTTTGAACTAACAAAGGCCCAAAATGTTAGTCTCAGCTGGAACTCCAAGTCTAAAACCATTTGATTGAAGTGATATCCTCAAAGTTAAATAAGAGAACCCACGTCCAATACCATCACCAAGTTTAATTTACCTTTCCAAGTCCTCTGTGGTCTCTATGAGGCTCATCTAACTTCCCCATATAGTCCTGCTGCTATAGCTCAACCAGGATGTATTTATTTGAAAGGTGCAACAGGTCTCCTGACTCAGGGCAAGGAATAAAGGAAGGGAGAAGAGGGGAGGGGTAGATAGAAGGTGGGGAACAGCTGTGTCTGAGAAGGGCCCTGGAAAATTACCAGTTGGTGGTAGCTTCAAGACCACAGTGAGATATGGGTTGAGTAGCCGTGCTAACTGAGGGCAGCCTTGCGGAGGCATTGCATGGGGTGTGGTTAGGCTTATCTGACCTGGGAGAATATGAACTAATGGCTGTCTTCTCTGGAGCTAGCTGAAAAGACAAAGGTATATTCTTTTTTTAAGATTTTATTTATTTATTTTTAGAGAGGGAAGGGAGAGAGAAAGAGAGGGAGAAACATCAATGTGCAGTTGCTGGGGGTCATGGTCTGCCACCCAGGCATGTGCCTTGACTGGGAATTGAACCTGCGACACTGGTTTGCAGCCCGCATGACAAGGGTATCTTCGAGGAGGATGCTTTCAGGGCCTATGTAAGGGAGGCCATTTATTCAGTAAATATTGATGAATCACTGATGTCAGGTACAGGGATAGGCACATATGTTAGGATAGATATTGGCAAACAAAACTGATGTGACTTCATAGAGCTCACTGTTTACATGGATGGACAGACACTAAGAAAATAAATACATTTTAATATGATATAGAGCAATACAATGAAGGGAAAAGGAGAATGTTATGGCAGAAAAATGAATGATCAAGGGAAGTCCCTCTTTGAACAAGCAGCATGGAAGCTAAGACCCAAAGAACTAATGGAAAGACGGGCATCTCTCACAGACTGTGTATGTGAAATAGGCCGAGAGGACACTTGAGAAAAGGTAAGGAGACAAACCATATCTGATACCTTAGGAGACTGAGTAACACTCTGATGAACCACAGTAGGCACCTGAGGATCACTACTTTGCATTGATTACAAATCATTCTTTAGTAACTTCATAATATCACTTACAACCAATAATCTTACACTTTTAGATTCCAGAATTTACCATCTAGTATTTTTTTCTAAACATTTTTCTTCTAAACAATTTCTTAAAAACATGGATGTTTACAGTATTGTGAGTTTCAGATTACTCACACCAGGAACATCATCACTTACAAAATACTTCTGGCCTGAAGTCATGTATAATGCTAAGATTTCTGTTGCTATATTATTTGATCATTAATGAACACAGAACCAACAAAAATAAATTTCCAGCTGTTCTCATTTCCTCATTTCCTCATGGCTTCTTCCAAACTTTATTATTTTTCATCTTTTATGCAGATAAAGTAACAATTTTTTTACTGCATGATATTTTACCATGACAACTCATAAGTATCAACTTAAAATTATTTCAAAAATACATTTTAGTAAAGTCAAGGTTAACTTCCACTCAGAAATAAATATCATTCACTCATATATAAAAAGAGTGAATTTAAATTGCAATAAAATAAATGAACTAATAGCAATAAAACCGATCACATGCTTGGGAAGAAACTTAATAGGGCAATTGACAATCTTCATGAACAAAATTTTTAAATGGTACCCACATGAAGAATAAAAAAAATAAAAAAAACAGCCCTGACTGCTATGGCTCAGTGGGTTGACTGCCGGCCTGCAAACCAAAGGGCTGCTGATTCAGTTCCCTTCGGGCCACATGCCTGAGTTGTGGGCCAGATCTCCAGTGGGGGTGTGCAAGAGGCAACCACACATTGTTGTTTTTCTCTTTTTCTTTTTTTCCTTCCCCTCTGTGTAAAACTGAATAAATAAAATATTTTTTTAAAAAGTTCTTAGAGAGAAAAATAATACATAAACTTCAATTTCCCATAATTATTTACATATTTGATAAGATCTAAATTGAATTATTACTTTTTTAAAGCCAACAATTTTATTTTAAGTGAACCTGTTAAAATAGAGAACTGAAAATTCTGTTAAAGCAAAGCAATATTTGGAAGCTACTCCAACCAGATATAAAAATGTTATAATAGAGAGGGAAGATAGTAGTGAGATAGGTGGGAGCAGAGTCCTCTTCTCTTTGAGCATAGGTTAAATATCTATTGGATCTTCTGAGGAAAAAAGTGAACAGCCAGCAATTTCCCAGCATATATGAAGGTTGGAGACTAAAAATTGTAGAGAAGATTGAAAACTCAGATGATAAGGAGAGTGCTTCAGGACAATAAGGTCCCTGAGACCAGCATGCGGGCCAGGGTGGTCACAGCCGTAGGCCTGATGTCTACCAGGTTTGCTGCAGGATTTTTGGGAGACAGCCAGGTCAACAGCTCTCTCCTCTGCCAAACAAGTTTTGAGCAGCACCAGGATGAACCTGGATGCTTGATGTCACAAGGGAAGAATAACGACAAAGTGTCAAACACAAAGAGGTGGTGTGCACCTACTGAGACTGTGTATGCTGGCTGGGAAAAGTTGGGCAGTGATGGACCCTGACTGAGATAGTCCCCACTCTTTTTGGAGAGTTGGGCTGTGTAAGAGGCCAGGTACTTGTTTGGAGGGCAGGCTTGATAGGAGAAATTTTTCAAAAAGAAAGGAAAAAAAGAAGCACTGGGTGGCTGTCTAGGAATTCTCCTGCAACAGCTTCCCCAGCCTCCTATCCCTCTACCCCCACAGCCACAGCAGCTGCACTCCTGCTTCAGCAGCAGAAGCCAAGAGCTAATGCCCACAGCCACAGGGGGTGGGGCACAACCAAACTTTTGGCTCAACAGCTGCCAATCCCACCCCAGCAGTTGGCATTGAGTGCCCACGCCTGCAGGCAGCCCCAGGGAAACACACACCTGACCCTGTGGCCCTCCAGGATAGAACAATCCTGTCCCTGATGCCCAGAGGCACTTCTTGTCCAACCCCAGTTCTATGGGTGTAGCAGCAGAGGAGGCATGCACCTGCATCCACAACAGCAGCCACATAACACACCAGCCCTACAGGGCCAACTGGTTCTCTAAGAGGAAGGTGCAGATACCCCACAAAGGACAGCTTCAGGGCTTGGGGAGTTAGGAATCACTAGAAAGACTTACCTCAGTTGAGGAGGGGGTGCTGAACTACCCTTGAAAAACCTTGAGAGTCCCTAGCATCAAAGACAGCAAAGACTGAGAAAGTGGTGTATGAGTTGCCCCTAATTGGTGCACCTCAAGGACAGTGAAACTAGTACACTGAAGGCATAGGCTGGGTTAGAAGGTCACTAGGTGCCTGACAGAAAACTGAGCAACTGGGCTGGAGGTTAGGCAACCACTAAGAGTGTGGCTTAGGAAGGGAGAAAAGCAAAACCTAGTCCCCCTCAGATGCTGCAGCCAGGGAGACCAGCAGAACTGGCTTGGCTGGCTTAAAGCCAACAGGATACTTTTTTTAAATTCCCTTTTCCTTTCTTTCCTTCTTTCTGTTTTTATTCCTTCTTCCTTTCTTTTTTTTTTAAAATTCTCACAAGTGATACAATAAAACCTTGAACTGTGAAAGGACCAGAGATAGACGCAAACAGGGGTTATCCCAACAACTGAGACAGTGAGACAAATTTCACTTTGCTACTGCAGAGAATTTGCAGGTTATTGCATATTTGTATTACTATTATTTTCATTTTTTACATATTTTATTTTATTAGTATTTTTAATTCATCTTTCTGGTTAGTCTTCTTCACTTGGTTTGTGAAATTGCATTGTCTGACTGATTTCCCTTTTCTCTTTCATAATGTATTTTTAACTTTCCATCTTTCACTTCACTTGTGTTCCAATAGCTCTAGGTTCTCTACCTCCCACTCTTGTTATTCAGATCACATAGATTCTGCCGTATGATTGTTGCTCCATTACTACTACAAATAATTGCTGTTCCATACAAGTGTAAATAACACACAGCAACTCTCCTGGACTCACTTCACAGTTTCCTGGACTTTATTACTGTTGTGGTTAACTGTATTCTGTCACACATTACACATATTTTCTATCATTTACTTTCACTTTACCTCATAATCTGACCTCCCACAAGCTCACTACTTTCTAGATCCAACTCACAACCCTTCCCCCCATAATAAGAGTCTTATTTTTTCCAACTTTTAAAAAAGTGGCTAGTTGGGTGAAATATTATGGTTAACACTATACATATCTAAAGGATCTCAATCTCTTCTCTGTAGGCTGGTACTTTAAATACCATAGAGTGAACTCTCACTGTCATAAAGCTTTTTGCCTTCCCTCTCCAACTGACCACAAAATAGAGTATGTGGGAACTGTGAACACCAGGATACCCACTGGAAGAGGAAACCCACCAACAAAGGAACCACCCACAGATAAGAACAGAAGAAGGTGAAGGAGGGAGTGGAAGCCACACTAACCTGAACCCAGGACCAATCTGGAAATACAAGTAAATGGTGAAAAAATTACTCAAAACAAACAAATGAGCAAGAGTGAGAGAAGCCTCAAAACTTCATAAAGAAAGAACCAGCTTCAACCCAACCTGTCCACACCTGCACAACAGAATACAAGAGGTGGTGGACAGAGTGATCCTCAATTAACCAGATGAAGGAAAGGATCCATCAAAGAATGACCCCAAAACAAATTCAAAGACATAGAGAGAGCCAACCTAAACAACATCACAAGACCAGCAAGCTCAGGAGATTAAGAATACTGCACCACTGAATCTCATGGGTTTTCTACTATAGAAATTCACACCATAAACCTATGGAGTCAGAAGAGAACTATTTAAGATGCAGAGGCTAACAAGAAGAGTTTCACAAATAATGGGAAGACAAAGAAACAATCCCCAAATGAGAAGAGAGGAGGAAGCCTCAGAAAGAATGCCACATCAAACAGAAGCAAGACAACTATCAGATATTAAGTTCAAAGGAATGGTTATCAGGAAGCTCAATGAGCTCACACAGAATTACCAAAAACTATAGGAAACTATAATGAACTCACTGCAAACTATATCAACATGAAAAAGGAAATAGAAGCTATCAACAAGGGCCAAGAGGAAATGAAGGATACAATTTCTGAAAAGAAGAGCACAGTAGAAGGAATCAAAGGAAGGCTTGATGGAGCAGAACAACTGATCAGCGAGCTAGAGAACAAAGTACAAGAAAACACCCAGATAGGGCAAGAAAAGGAAAAGAGACTCAGAAAAAATGCACAATGGTAAGGGAGCTTCAAGACAACATCAAATGTAATAATATCTGTATGATAGGGATACCAGAAGGACCAGAAGAAAAGCAAGGGATAGAAACACTTTGAAAAGTAATGATGGAAAACTTCCCTAATTGAATGAAAGAAAAAGGCACACAAATCCAGGAAGCACAGAGTCCCAATCAACAGCAACTGAAAGAGGATCACTTCAGGACACATCATAATTAAAATGGCAAAATTCCAAGACAAAAAGAGAATCTCAAAGGCAATAAGGTAAAAACAGGAAGCAACATACAAGGGAAACCCAATAATACTATCAGCTGACTTCTGAATGGAAACACTCCAAGCCAAAAGGGAATGGTAAGAAATATTCCAAGTAATGAAAACCAGAAGCCTGCAACCAAGACTCCTTTATCCAGCAAGGATCTCAATTAAAATGGAAGGCCAAATAAGGAGTTTCCCAGACAAAAGAAGCTTCAAAGAATATACCTTCTCCAGACTGGCTGGGGAAGAGGTGCTATAGGGTATGCTTTAAGAACAGGAAGAAAAATAATCAAATAGAGAGGAACACATGTATGAAAAATGACTATGAATAAATACCTCTCAATAATAACCTTAAACATAAATGGATTAAATGCTCCAATCAAAAGGCACAGAATAGCTGAATGAATAAGAAGTCATGACCCACACACATGCTGCCTGCAAGATACCCACCTCAGAACAAACACCTATACAAACTGATAGTGAAAAGCTGGAAAGAAATTTTCCAAGCAAATGGACAGGAAAAAGAAAGCTGGGGTAGCAATACTCATATCAGACAAAATACACTTCATAAAAAAGAGCCAAAAAAGAGCCAGAAGGTAACTTCATAATACTCAAAAGAATAATCCATCAATAAGACATAAATACTGTAAATATATATGCACCCAATATAGGGGCACCCGAATACATGAAGAAAATATTGGAAGACTTCAAGAGGTTGGCAGCAACATAATTATTTTACACCCCACTGTCAAAAATGAATAGATCTTCCAAACAAAATATCCACAGAGATATTGTGGCAGTGAACAATGCCCTAAATGAAATGGACTTAACTGATACAGATAGAGCCCTTTCCCCAAAGAAGCTAAATACGCATTCTTTCCAAATGCACATGGAACATTTTCAAAGATAGACCACATGATAAGACACAAAACAAGACTCAACAAATTCAAGAAAATCAAAATCATATCAAACTTTTATTCTACTACAATGGACTGAAACTAGAGACCAACCCCAAGGTGCAGGGAGGGACAATCAGTCTCATGGAGATTGAATAGAATGCTGTTAAACAATGAGTGTATCAAAAGTGAGATTAGGGAGAAAATCAGAAAGTTTCTGGAAACCAAAAAAAAGGAACTCACAATAACCCAAAACTTATGGGACACAGCTAAGGCAGTCTTGAAAGGGAAGTTCATATCAATACAGGCATACCTAAAAAAGATAGAAATATTTCAAACAAACAACCTAACCCTACACCTACAGGAACTCAAGGAACAACAACAAAGACAGCTCAGAGAAATGAGAAGGAAGGATATAACCAAGATCAGAGGAGAATTAAATGACATAGAGACTAAAAGCACAATTCTAAGGATCAATAAATCCAGGAGCTGGTTCGTTGAAAAGATAAACAAAATTGACAAGCCTTCAAGCAGGATCATCAAGAATAAAAGAGAGAGAAACCACATAAACACAAACAGAAATTGAGGAGAGATTACAACTGAAGCCACAAAAAAATACAAAGGATTGTAAGAAATTACTGTGAAGAACATTAAGCCAAGAAATTTGAAAACCTACATGAAATGGAGAATTTCTAGAAAAGTATAATCTTTCGAAATTGAATGAAGCAGAAAACCTGAACAGACCAATAACAGCTGATGAAATTGAAGTAGTAATTGAAAAGCTTCTGACTCACAAAAGCCCTGGACCAGACAGTTTCACAGGAGAATTTTACAAAGCATTTAAGGAAGAGCTAACCCCTATTCTTCACAGATTATTCAAAAAAATCCAAGAAGGTGGAAGACACCTAAACTCTTTTGATAAATCCAGAAACATCCTAATCCCAAAACCAGATAAAGACATAGCAAAGGAAACTTCAGGCCAATATCACTGATGAGTATAGATGCTAAAATCCTCAACAAAATATTGGCAAACCACATCCAACAATACAGTAAAAATATCATATACCATAATCAAATGTGTTTCATCCCAGGGATTAAGGATGGTACATAACAAATCAATAAATGTAATTCATCACATAAAATAAAATACAAAAATCACATTATCAAAGCAATAGATGCAGAAAATAAACATTCAATAAGCTACAGCACCATTTATGATAAAAACACTGCAAAGTGGGAATAGAGGAAGTATTCCTCAATATAGTAAAGGCTATATATGAGACCTACAGCCAACATCATACTCAATGAGCTAAAACTTAGAGCTTTCCTGCTAAGATAAGGAACAAGACAAGGATGTCTGCTTTCACCACTCCTATTCAACATAGTTTTGGAAGTCCTAGCCACAGCAATCAGTCAAGAAAAAATATAAAAGGCACCCAAATTGGAAAGGAGGAAGCAAAACCCTCATTGTGCACAGATAACATAATAGTGTACATAACAAATCCTATAGACTCCACCAAAAATCTTCATGACCTGTGAGTGAGCTTTGCCCTCAGACACCCCTATCCACCACAGATGAAAATAAGTCTACCAAGACACGATCTGCTTGGGGAGGAAAGGTGACCAATCACTCAAAGGAGAAGGACCAGAAACCTGTTTCTCAATGGGCTTTTATTTGGTTTATTTGCATTGGAATATAGGGCATATTTGTGAATCTCTTCAGTCATTGTTGGACACTAATAGTCAAGCAATAGACAACATTCAAAGAACTCTGAGGGTTTATTTTGAGTAAGGGTCAGATAGCTAAAAGGTCGTAAAACTTTGGGGAACAATCTCACTTCACGCTTGGACCTTTATCATTTAAATTGAGAGTATCAGCAAGGTAGGTTTCATAGGATTTTGTGCACTATTTCTTAGGCTTGATCACCCTAGGGAACCTGCCCTTTCCAGCACAGGGCCTCACCCACTTCCAGCATTGTTTCAGGCTTAAGGCTTTGTTTCAGGTTTAAGTCAAGCAGGAGGAGTAAGACAGCCAAGAGCTTAGGAGACTTCTTGCTGACAGAATGAGGACTCAGGCTATGTCAAAGTTGAGGGGTGTGGATCCATCACTGCCTTCTTCTGTAGCCACCCAATTCCTTTTGATATAGCAACAAGAAAAAAAAAGTACCTAGGAATAAACCTAGCCAAAGAGATATAAGACCTGTACTCAGAACACTGTAAAACCTTGAAGAAACAAATTAAGCAAAACTCAAACAAATGAAAGCATGTACCATGTTCTTGGATTGGAGGAATTAATGTCATTGAATTTTCCATGGCACCCAAAGCAATTTGTATATTTGATGGAATCTCTATTAAAGTACCAATGACACATTTCACAAATAGGGAACAAACACTTCAGAAATTTATATGGAACCATAAAGGACTCCAAATAGCTGCAACAATTTTGAGAAAGAAAAGGGAAGTAGGAATGATCAGAATACCTGATATCAAACTGTATTACAAGGCTACTTTAATCAAAACAGCCTTGTACTAGCATAAGAAAAGATACATAGACCAATGAAACAGAACAGAGAGCCCAGAAATAAATCCAAGTCTCTATGGTCAATTAAATATTTGACAAAGAAGAAAGAAGCATAAAATGGAATAAAATAGCCTCTTCAACAAATAGTGTTGGAAGATCTGGACAGCTACATGCAAAAAATTGAATCTTGATCACCAAGTTACACTGTACACAAAAATAAATTCAAGGTGGATAAAAGACTAAAATATAAGCTGTTATTTCATAAAAGTCCTAAAGGAAAACATTGGCACAAAACTCTCAGATATTCCACGCAGCAACAACTTCACTGATATCCCTAAAGCAAGGGACATAAAGGAAAGAACAAACAAATGGGATTTCATCAAACTAAAAAGCTTCTGTATGGCTAAAGAAAACAGCATTAAAATGAAGACAGAACCAACTAACATATTTGCCGATGGCACGTCAGACAAGGGTTTGCTCTCCAAAATATATAAAGAACTCACATGACTCCACTCTAAGAAGACAAAAAATAAAAAATAAATAAATTTTTTTTAAAAACAGGCAAAAGACTTGAACAGACACTTTTCCAAGGAGGACACAGAAAGCCCAGAAACATATGAAAAGATACTCAGCGTCACTAGCCATCAGAGAGATGTAAATTAAAACCACAATAAGATACCACTTCATGCTGGTCAGAATGGCCATCATAAACAAATCAACAAACAAGCACTGGAGAGTTTGTGGAGATAAGGGGACCCTAGTGCTCTGTTGGTGGGACTGCAGACTGGTACAACCACTATGGAAAACAGTATGGAATTTCTTCAGAAAACTAAAAATGTATCACCTTGTTCACCCAAGTAATTCTATTGCTGGGATTATATCCTAAGAACCCTGAAACACCAATCCAAAAGAACCTCGGCACTCCAATGTTCATAGCAGCACAATTTATAATACCTAAGTGCTAGAAGCAACCTAAGTGCCCATCAATAAATGAATGGATCAAAAACTATAGTACATTTGCCCAATGGACTACTATGCATCAGAGAAAAAGAAAGAGCCCCTACCCTTTGCAAGATCATGGATGGTACCGAAGAGCATTGTGCTAAGTGAAATAAGCCAGACAGTAAGGGATAAATATACCTTTAACTGGAACACAATCAATAAAATAATAAAGCAAACAAAATATAAGCAGAGACATTAAGAACAATCTAACAATAACCAGATGGGAGTGGGGAGGGCCCAATGGGGGTTTTCAGAACAACTGTAAAGGACACATGGACAAACCAAGGTGAGGTGGGATGAGGAGAGGGAGGTGAGGATGGCTGGGGTGGTGGGAGTATTGGTGGGAAAGTACAGACAACTGTATTTGAACAACAATAAAAAAAGAAAAACATGTTTCAGCTAAAAGAAAAAGATAAAGTCTAATATGATGAGTGGAATTATTGCTAATAAAATATAATGCTAATTTAAGTTAAAAATAAAAATAAATAAAAATGGTTTGTGTTACAGAGCTACAATAGTTAAAAGAGACAGAGCTACAATAGTTAAAAGAGTATGGTAATACCCTGTTATTAGACAAACTGATGGAACAGATGTTGTAGTAATAGATTCTGAGCCATATGGAAATCTTGAGTCATAAAGATGTCTCCTTATATCAGCAGGAAAATATACATTATATGATAAATGATGTTTGGACACCTGAATGAAAAATACATTCAATACCTTCACTAAACCCTCCTCCCAACAAAATTTTGTATAGATTTTAATAGTAACTTGTAAGTAATGAGGAGCTACCTAAAATATATTGGTACAAGAGATTAAAAGTTTAAATAGTGGCGCAAGATATAGTATGCAAACGTAAACCAAAATGAAGTTATATAATAACATGTAGTCTACTTGAAAGGAAAATTATTCATAGAAATAAAGAACACTCAATATAAGTAAGTTTCAGATTAAACAATGTATATTTTAATTTATTTTTAGAGACAGGGGAAGGGAGGGAGAACAAGGGAGAGAAACATCACTGTGGTTGCCTCTCATGTGCCCCTACTGGGCACCTAGCCTGCAACCCAGCCATCTTGACTGGGAATCAATCCAGTACCCCTTTGGCTTGGAGCCAGCTCAATCCACTGAGCCACACCAGGCAGGGCAGGAAGTTCCAGATTTTTAAGGATTTATGAACATAAACTCCAATTAGATAGAATAGATTTACAAAAAAATAATCATATTCATAATCATAACATATTTCACAGACTTCTGTCACTCAGGGATAGAGCATACCTCTTTTGTAACCAACATACCTCCTACAAAATTAAAAAAAACACTAAATGAACTTAACAATATAGAAAATTGGATTCAACCACACAAGATGGCAGCAGAGAAGCACACTTTAAAAATGACCAATTTTAGCTATAAAGCAAATTTCAATACTTCAATAGTTTGAAGCTACATAAAGTACCTTTCTTAAAGCCTCTCATGGTAGCCAATCTATAAATCAGTAATCAAAGATTACTAGAAACTTCTTATAAAAACAGAAGTAATTAAATGCACTTCTAAATAACCCCCCAAATATATCATAACTGAAGCTAGGAAATAACTTGAGCTGAATGATGATTAAAATATGACAAACCAAAGCTAATAAGAAAAGGTAGAGTCTTAAGTGTACGTATTAGGAAAAAGAAAATCTAAAATTCACAAGTTTTGCACCTATCTTAAGATTCTACCAAAATCAATTAAATCCAGAAAGAATAGAAGAAAGAAAATGTACAGGTAGAGATGTCTGGAAAGGTATATGTTTAAGATTGTAGCAATTAACAATTCTTCAGGTAATATTCTGCATTAATATTATTTTTCTTTAATGTTTAAGTAAACTGGAACAAGCACAGCTATTTTTATTATAAAAATGTGCTACAGAATTAGTAATATATAGTGCTGTAGTAACAACAGCAGAAGCCTTTTTGTTGCTCTCTCAGCCTGACCTCTGGTCAGTCAAAGGAGAAAAATGTTCATTCTAACAGCTTTGCTCAAAGTGGCTGCTTTTCTCATTTGCACTTGTGTATGTGCTGTCACAGCAGTTTTGACAGCGGAAACTCCAAAGCTTTAGGCATCTAGAATATATGTGAATCTGAGTCAACATTTATAGCTATGTTCTTTCCCTCATGGAATCAACCCCTCTACTCTTTCTTTTGTTATTTGTAAAATTTCTCATTTTTATAGCTTAGAACATTCACTGCTGAAAGACCCTGGCTTAGGCTCACCTCTACCTTCTGAGAGTCTGTGAAGTTGGACCTAGCAAGGTTCTACTGAACTGACACTGGTAGTAGTGCACACATGAATCTGATATAGTCTAGCTGATATACTAATGAAAAGTGGTCTCATGTGAATAGTTCTCTTAAATTAGGACCTGAAATGTGTACCCCAGAAACAGACGGGCATGCTTTTCTGGTCCTCATAGGCTGGCTGTAGCTGCTCCCCACCCTGACTCATTCGAAGGGTTGCCACAAAACTCACTTATTTTTTCCCTGGGCCCTATCACTCACCTCGCATTTGGACTTGCATCACATCTCATGACCCACCCCTACTGCTTTCTGGTGGGATTCACCTGTTGCCTACCTGGTTATCTGCCTCCCATGTGACTAGAGCAGCCGAGCCTGCCACACCCTCTCACCTAAGCTCCCAGGAAGCAGTTTGCATCAAGTCTAGACCTGGCTCAAAACTTTGTCCAGCCTCAACCCTCTTCAGGCCTCAGGAAAGGAAGAGTCCCTCATTCATTAGTGCAGATGTCAGTGGTCCAGTTCAATACAGAATAGCCAGGAGCCAAGTATAGTTATCAAATGACCTCTGCTGCCCCTTGAAAGTTCCAAGTCTGGGAAAATTGTAGGAAAGACCATTAATGTGGGCTTTCTCTATGTCTGAAGAAGATGTATTACATGGAAATGAAAAGAAAAATAGTCTGTGAAGGAACACTTTGTGGGATATAGAGCCTGCATTGTCACCACAATGGGAATGGTTTGTAGGGCCATTCCTATCAGAGGACGAAGCATAGGACACTGGCAGCCTTGCCAGTATCTTGCCTAACCAAAATTTTCTTTCAGAAAAACAAAACAAAAAACCACACAGGTACACCCACGTTCCTCCTGCTCTCAAGCCTTATTCAGTAAGAATTGCTCGGTCAACATGTGAAACACAGTCATGCCTCTCAGATTCTCCCAGAAATGTCAGTAGGAAAACACCCCCAATCAGAAAAACTCTTCCCAATTGATTAGAATCAGCAGCATCAACATGCCAATACACAGAGCAGGAATGGCAAGGCTGAATGCCAGGAGGTCAAAGGAAGTATCCTCAATAACCTGGACCGTCCCAGCATCTTCAGTGTTCTCAGGCACCTGGACTATGCCAGTGCCTGCAGTGTTTTCAAACACCTAGAGTATCCCGGCATTTTTGTTTCTTTGTTTGTTTCCAATTATCTGGAGTATTCCAGCATTTTGATAACTGTCAAACACTGGACTATTGCAGCTTACGCAGTGTTCTGAAACACCTGGGCTGTCCCAGCATCTTCATTGTTCTCCAACAACTGCAGTGATCACAGAATCTGGTCTTCAATCACCTGGACTTTTCCAGCCTAGGTAAATTTTTAAACCATGAAGTATAGCAGCATCTGTAATGTTCTCAAACTGCTGGAGTATCCTAGTATATTCAGTGTTTTCAAGCATTTGTACTATACCATAATCTGCAATTACCTCAAATGTCTGGGCTATTCCCAGCATTCTTAGAGTTTTGTTTTGTTTTGTTTTGTTTTGTTTTGTTTTGTTTTTCAAAGAACCCGAGTATTCCAGCATCTGCAGTTCTCAAATACCTGGTGTATGCCAGTCTTTTTCTTCTCTTAATGTCTGAACTATTCTAGCGTTGGACATGTTCTCAAACACTGGGAATATTCCTGAATCTTCAGAATTGTCTAACACCTGACCTTTATAAGCATCTTCATGTTTTAAAAAAATCTGGACTAATTCCTACATCAGCAATGCTCTCAAATACCTGGACTATCCCAGTATTTGCAGTGCTTTCAAACACATGGGCTATCCCAGCATCTTCACATTCTCAGATATATGCACTCCGCTACCATCCGTGATGTTCTCAAACATCTCAAACAGCCCAGATACTGGGCTATTCTGGTAACTGCAGTGCATTTAAGCATTTGTACTATTTATGTATCTGCTGCATTCGGAACACCTGTACTTTCCCAGGGTCTTCAGTGTTCTCAAACACCTGGACTATAACAGCGTTTTCAGTCTTCCCAATTACACGTACTATCCCAGCATCTGCAGTGTTCTCTAAATCTGGACTTCCCCAACGTGAGCAATGTTCTCAAGTGCCTTGGCTATTCTACTCTTGCAGTGTTCCACAACACCTTTATTATTCCAGCATCTTCAGTGTTCTCAAACACAGGACAATCCCAGCTTCTTCCATGTTCTTAGACACTTATATGATTGCAGTGACTGCAATGTTTTCAGACATGAGGACAGGTCTAGCATCTTCAATGTTTTAAATGCTGCATTACCCGTGTCTGTTCTCAAACACCTGGATTTCACATCATGTGCAATGTACATAAACATCTGGATATTTCAGTATTCTAAAAACCTCTCAACTACTGGACTTTCCCAGCAATACAGTGTCTCAGGGACTGGGACTATTGTAGCATCTTTTTGTTCTCAATTATCTGGACTACCCAAATGACTGCAATGTCTTCAAACGCATGGAATAATATAGCATCTGCAATGTTTTCCCGCTACTGATGATACCAAGTGTCTTTTTTCCCCCTCAAGCATCTGAACTATTCCAGTGGCTTCATTGTTATCAACATCTGGACTACCCAGCATCTTCAGTATTTGGAACACTAGCATAAACCCTGCAACTGCAGTGTTCCCAATACTTGCACTACCCAGCATCTGAAATGTTCTAGAATAACACATATTATCCGATGTCTTTTGATTATGAAATTCTAGACTATCCTAACCTTTGTAATATTCTCAAACACCTGGAGTATCCCAGAAGCTGTAATGTTCTTAAACACATGGATTATCACAGATTCCGCAGTGTTCTCCAAAACCTTTACTTTTTCACAGAATCTTGGGTGTTCTCAAACACCTTGAAATCACAGCATTTACAATGATCTCTATGTCTGCTTGTTTTCAAACCATGGGACAATTTCAAGGTCTGCAATATTCTCAAATACCCAGAGTATCCCAGGTCTGGCAATGTTCTCAAACATCTGGACTATTATCAGCATAAATGGTATTCACAGTCTCCAAACTCTTTCAAAATCTTTAGTGTTCCCAAACAGCTGAACAATCCCAGGGTTAATCTTGGGATTAATCTTGTTATCAAACACCTGGACAAATTGAGCAACTGCAAAATTCTCAAATGCCTGAATTATCCCTGCATCTTCAATATTCAAACACATGCACTATTTCCAGCATATTCATTGTTCTCAAACACATGGACTATCCAGACATCTATGATGTTCTTCTTTTTAAGTGCACAATTTCTTGACATTTTTTTATTCTAACTGTTGTTCAAGTACAGTTTTCTGTCTTTCACTTCCATCCCAGCCGACTCCCCCATGCTCCCTACCACCCTCCCCTTTCTACCCCCCTTGTTTTTGTGCATGCGTCCTTTATACTTGTTCCTGTAAACCCTTCCCCTTTCCCCCCAAAATTCCCTCCCCTCTCCCCTCTGGTTATTGTCAGCCTGTTCCCTATCTCAGTGTCTTTGGTCATATTTTGCTTTTTTGTTTTGTTGTTTAGATTCCTGTTTAAGGTGAGATCATATGGTATTTGTCTTTCACCACCTGGCTTATTTTGCTTAGCATAATGTTTTCCAGTTCTATCCATGCTGCCCCAAAGGGCAGAGGCTCCTTCTTTCTTTCTGCTGAATAGAATTCCATTGTGTAAATGTACCACAGTTTCTTGATCCATTCCTTTACTGATGGGCACTTACATTGTCTCCAGTACTTGGCTATTATAAGTTGTGCTGCTATGAATATTGGGGTGCATGAGTTCTTTTGGACTGGTGTTTCAGGTGTCTTAGGATATAGTCCTAGCAGTGGGATTGCCGGATCAAAAGGCAGATCCACTTTTAGTTTTCTGAGAAATTTCCATACTGTTTTCCATAGTGGTTGTACCAATCTGCAATCCCACCAACAGTGCACTAGGGTCCCCTTTTCTCCACAACCTCTCCAGCACTTGTTGTTTGTTGCTGTGTTTATGATGGCCATTCTGACTGATATAAAGTGGTATCTCACTGTGGTTTTACTTTGCATCTCTCTGATAACTTAGTGATACTGAGCATCTTTTCATGGGTCTCTGGATCTTCTGTATGTCCTCCTTGGAGAAGTGTCTGTTCAAGTCCCTTGCCCATTTTTTTTAATTCGGTTGCTTGTCTTCTTAGAGTGGAGTTGTATATGTTCTTTGCATATTTCGGAGATTAAACCCTTGTCTGAGGTATCATTGGCAAATATGTTTTTCCGTACAGTTGGTTCTTTTTTTATTTTAATATTGTTTTCTTTAGCCATGCGGAAGCTTTTAATTTTGATGAGATCCCATTTGTTTATTCTTTCCTTTATGTCCCTTGCCCTAGGGGACATATCAGTAAAAATGTTGCTGTGTGAAATACCTGAGATTGTCCTGCCTATGTTCTCTTCCAGGACTTTAATGGAGTCACGGCTTATATTTAAATCTTTTATGCACCTTGAATTTATTTTTGTCTGTGGGTAAGTTGGTGCTCAAGTTTCATTTTTTTGCATGTAGCTGTCCAGTTCTCCCAACACCATTTGTTGAAGAGGCTATTGTTACTCCACTTGATGTTGGTACCCCCTTTGTTGAATATTAATTGACTGTAGAGGCTTGGGTTTATTTCTGGGTTCTCTGTTCTGTTCCATTGGCCCATGTGCCTGTTTTTATGCCAGTACCAGGCTGTTTTGATTACAGTGTCCTTGTAATAGAGTTTGGTATCAGGTATTGTGATCCCTCCTACTTTGCGCTTCTTCCTGAAAATTGCAGCAGCTATTCAAGGTCGTTTATAGTTCCATATAAATTTTTGAATTGTTTGTTCTGTGTCTGTTAAATATGCCATTGGAACTTTAATAGGTATTACATTGAATGTGTAAATTGCTCTGGGTAGTACAGACATTTTGATGATGTTTGTTCTTCTGATCCATGAACATGGTGTATGTTTCCATTTGTTTGTGTCTTTCTTGATTTCTTTCTTCAGTGTTGTGTAGTTTTCTTTATACAGGTCTTTTACTTCCTTGGTTGGATTTATTCCTAGGTATTTCCTTTTTCTTTTTGCTATATCAAATGAGATTTTTTTTCTTGATTTCCACTACTGCTGTTTCATTGTTAGTACACAAAAATGCCTTTGATTTCTGGATATTGACTTTGTATCCTACTGTTTTGCCAAATTCACTCATTAAGTCGAGCAGTTTTTTGTTTTGGTTTGGTTTGGTTTGGTTTGGTTTTGGTGGAGTCTCTAGGATATTCTATGTACACTATCATGTCATCTGCAAACAATGGCAGTTTTGTGTCTTCCTTTTCATTTTGGATGCCTCTTATTTCCTTTTCTTGTCTGATCGCTGTGGCTAAAACTTCCAATACTATGTTGAATACAAGTGGTGAAAGTGGACAACCTTGTCTTGCTCCCAATCCCAGTGGAAAAAAATTTAGTTTTTTCCCATTGAGTATGATGTTGGCTGTAGGTATCTCATATATGGCCTCTATTATGTTGAGGAATGCTCCCTCTGTTCCCACTTTGCAGAGTGTTTTTATCATACATGGGTGCTGTACCTTAACAAATGCTTTTTTCCTCATCTATTGATATGATCATGTGGTTTTTGCCTTTGCTTTTGTTTATGTGATGCATTGCATTTACTGATTTGACAATATTGTACCATCCTTGCATGCCCAGAATGAATCCCACTTGGTCGTAGTGGGTGTATGATCTTTTTAATGTATTGTTGGATGTGGTTTGCCAATATTTTGTTGAGGACTTTAGCATCTATGTTCATCAGCGATATTGGCCTGAAGTTTTCTTTCTTTGTTGTGTCTTTATCTGGTGTTGTGTCTAGGATGATGGCTTCATAAAAAGAGTTTGGGAGTCTCCCATCATTTTGGATTTTTTGGAATAGTCTGTGAAGGATAGGGGTTAGCTCTTCCTAAAATGCTTTGTAGAATTCTCCTGTGAAACCATCTGGTCCAGAGCTTTTGTGTGTTGGGAGTTTTTCGATTACTGACTCAATTTCATTTGATGTTATTGGTTTGTTTAGGCTTTCTGCTTCCACTTCACTGAGTTTTGGAAGATTATATTTTTCTAGAAATTTGTCCATTTCACCTAAGTTTTCAAATTTCTTGACATAACAGTTCTTCGTGGTAATTTCTTACAATCCTTTGTATTACTGTGGTATCAGTTGTAATCTCTTCTCTTTCATTTCTGATTGTGCTTATTTGGGTCTTCTCTCTTTTTTATTCTTGATGAGCCTGCTTAAAGCCTTGTCAATTTTGTTTATCTTTTCAAAGAACCAGCTCCTGGATTCACTGATCTTTAGAATTGTGCTTTTAACCTCTATGTCTTTTAATTCTGCTCTGATCTTGGTTATTTCCTTCCTTCTACTTGCTCTGGGCTGCCTTTGATGTTGTTCCTCGTTCTTGTAGGTGTAGGGTTAGGTTGTTTGAAATGTTTCCATCTCTTTTAGGTAGGCCTGTATCACTTTGAACTTCCCTCTCAGGACTGCCTTGGCTATGTCCCATAAGTTTTCGGTTGCTGTGAGTTTATTTTCATTTGTTTCCAGGAACTTTTTTATTTCTTCCCTATTTTCAATCTTGACCCATTCATGGTTTAATAGCATGCTATTTAATCTCCATGATTTTGAATGTTTTGTGTTTTTTTCCCCCCCTATGCATTGGTTTCTAATTTCAGCCCCTTGTGGTCAGAGAAAATGCTCCATATGATTTCAATTTTCTTCAATTTGTTGAGGCTTGCTTAGCTGCCTATCACGCAGTCTATCTTTGAAAATGTTCCATGTGCATTTGAAAGGAATTTGTATTTATCTTCTTTGGGATGAAGAGCTCTATAAATATCAGTTAGGCTCATTTCATCTAGGGCACTGTTCAACACCACAATATCTTTGTTGATATTTTGTTTGGAAGATCTGTCCATTTTTAACAGTGGGGCGTTAAAATCCCCGACTATGATTGTGTTGCTGTCAATACACAACACAATCATAGAGGAATGGATTCTCTCTTTGTCTGGAAAGTTTGCCATTTTAATTATGATGTGTCTTGAGGGGGGCCTCTTTAGTGGCCTCTTGAGTGGGACTCTCTGTGTTTCCGGATTTGTGTGACTTTTCCTCTCATAAAATTAGGGAAGTTTTCCATCATTACATTTTCAAATGGGAATTTCCTGAATTCCTCTAAGATTTTAAGTATTTGGGTGCTCCTATGTTGGGTGCATATATATTTACAATGTTTATGTCTTCTTAGTGGATTCTTCCCTTGAGTATTATGAAGTGACCTTCTGGGTCTCTCTTTATGGCCCTTTTTTGGAAGTCTATTTTGTCTAATATGAGTATTGCTACCCTAGCTTTTTATTCCTGACCATTTGCTTGGAAGATTTGTTTCCAGCCCTTCACTTTCAGCCTGTGCAGGGCTTTTATTCTGAGGTGGGTCTCTTTGAGGCAGCTTATGTGTGGATCATGCTTTCTTATCCATTCAGCTGTTCTATGTGTTTTGTTTGGAGCATTTCATCCATTTACATTTAAGGTTATTATTGATAGGTACTTATTCATTGTCATTTGTGTACCTGTGTTCTTCTTTCTCTCTCTCCCCTAGACCCCCTCCCCTTCCTTCCTTTCCTTAAAGCTGTCCCTTTAGCATCTCTTGCAGAGCTGGTTTGGTGGAGGTGTATTCTTTTAGCTTTCTTTTGTCTGGGAAGCTTCTTATTTGGCCTTCTATCTTGATTGAGTGCTTTGCTGGGTAAAGTAGCCTTGGTTGCAGACCTCTGGTTCTCATTACTTGGAATATTTCTTGACATTCTCTTCTGGCTTGGGAGTTTCCATTGAGAAGTCAGCTGCTAGCCTTACTGGGACTCCCTTGTATGTTCCTTCCTGTTTCTCCCTTGCTGCCTTTAAGATTCTCTCTTTGTCTGGAAAGTTTGCCATTTTAATTATGATGTGTCTTGAGGGGGACCTCTTTAGTGGCCTCTTGAGTGGGACTCTCTGTGTTTCCGGATTTGTGTGACTTTTCCTCTCATAAAATTAGGGAAGTTTTCCGTCATTACATTTTCAAATGGGTTTTCTAATCCCTTGTTCTTCTTCTTAGCCTTCTGGTATCCATACTATATGGGTATTATTACGTTTCATAGTGTCTTGCATTTCTCTTAATCCTTCTCCGTTCTATCTGAGCCCCTTTTCCTTTTCTTGCTCTTTCTGTTTTTTTTTTTTTTTCCTACTTTGTCCTCCAGTTCGCTGATCTGATCTTCTGCTTCATCTATCCTGCTTTAATTCCTTCTACTGTGTCCTTCAGTTTAGAAATCATATTCTTCATTTCCTCTTGGCCCTTGTTGACAGTTTCTTTTCCTTTTTCATGTTGATACAGTTTGCAGTGAGTTCGTTGTGGCTTCACTGTGGTTTCTGGTAGCTCATTGTGAGCTCATTGAGCTTCCTGACAATCATTGCTTTGAAATCAATATCTGATAGTTGAGGTGCCTCTATTTCATTTAGCATTCTTTCTGGGGCTTCCTCCTTTCCTTTCATTTGGGGATTGTTTCTTTGTCTTCCCATTGTTCGTGAGAGTCTTCTTGTTGGCCTCAGCTTCTTAAGTTGATATGTTCTGGCTCCCTGGGTTTATTGTGTGAACTTGTGTGCTAGAATACCTGTGAGATTCAGTGGTGCAGTGTCCTTTGGGTGTCCTGGTGTTCACAGTGTCCCCCTACTCTTTTTTGTGATCAGTTGGAGGAGTAAGGCAAAATGGTTTAAGACAGCAAGAGAGTATTCTATGATATTTACAGTAGCAGCCAGTGGAGAAGAGAGAGGAGATCCTTTGGCTATGTATAGTGTTAACTGCGTTCTTCCACCCAACTAGCCACTATTTAGAAAGAGTGGAAAGATGATAAAACTCTTATTAGGGAGGGAAGGATTCTGAGTTGGGTCTAGAAAGCAGTGAGGTTGTGGGAGGTCAGATTTTGAGGTAAGGAGAGAGTAAAAGATAGTAAATAGGTGTGGTGTGTCACGGAACAGAGCTAACCACTACAGTAATAGAGTTCAGGAAACTGAGAAGTGAGCTAAGATACAGGAGGAGTGTTGTGAAGCATTTACAATTGTATGGAAGAGTTAATATTTACAGTAATAATGGAGCAACAATCAAATGACAGAATCGATGTGATCTGGATAACAAGAATAGGGAGTATAGGACCTTGAGTAGTGTGCTAAAGGAACACAAGTGACATGAAGGACAGTAAATTAGCAATACACTATGTCAGAGAGAACAGGGGACACCTGTCAAATGATACAGTATAACCAGTCAAGCAGTGAAGACTATACAGAAGAAAGGGGAGTACAATAATACTATTAAAATAAAAGATGTAAGAATAATGAAAAAATAATAATACAAATATGCAATAACTTGCAGGTTCTCTGTAATAGGAAAGTGAATTTTGTCTCACTGTCTCAACTGTTGGGATGTCCCCTCTTTGGGTCCAGCTCTGGTCTTTTCACAGTTCCAGGTTTTTTTGTTTTGTCTCACTTGCGGGCATTTACAGAAGGCAGAAGAAGGGAGGAAGAAGAGATAAAACTGGAAGAAAGGAAGAGGGAATAAAACAAGAAAGAAGGAGAGAGAGGAAGAAGGTATTGAAATATAAAACAATAATAAAAATTTAAAAAATAAAATATTTCTTAAGCAAGCAAACAAGCAAACAAACAACCTCTTGTTGGTTTCAAACTGGCCAAGCCAGGTTTTCTGGTCTTGCTGCCTGAGGGGACATTGGTATGGCTTTTCTCCCTTCCCATTCTGCACTCAGCCAGTCTTGCACCCACTCTCCCCAGAGCTAGTCTGACACCTCTCCCCAGAGCCTTGGATGTTGGATTCAGGTCCCCCTGAGAGTGTCCTTTCCCCCAGGGTTACTGCTGTGCACTGGGGTGCAGCACGTGCTCGCTCGGTCAGGCTGTCTCGGTGCCACCGGCTGGGGTGTGCACTCTTCCTAATGGTATGGAGGTGTGCAGGGCCTTCTGCGCAAACTTCCCCACCACCTCAGGATCGCTGCCCTGCTGGTTGGGAGGAGGCTGAGCGGCTGATGCCGGAGTATTCCCTAAACAATTTTTTGTTTTTGGGAAATTGCTCCTACTCAAGCCTGTGGCTCCAAGAAGCCCAATTCTCCAGCCAGACGAGTGATTATCCAGGTCAGTGCTCATCACTGCGTGACTCTCAAGTCTCCCAAGCCAGTGTCCACAGGCTCTGTGGGTGATCCTCTCTCTGCCACTTCAAGCAACCAGGTCTCCCAGTGCCGTTTAAACCTTGATGGGTCAGGGAGGGAGAGGGGGAGGGAGGAGTTGACCCTGCTCTCTCCCAAGGACCCTGTGACAGGCCTGGTTGCGTGGCAGGCACCAGGCCTGGGGCTGCAGCCGCCCTGGTTCCTGAGCTGGTCCCTGGGACCTTATTGTCCTGAAGCACTGTCCTTACTGTCTGGTTTTTTCAGTGTCCACTACAATTATTGGTCTCTTATTTTCATATGCTGGGGTACTGTTTGCTATTTGCTCTGTTCCTCCATAGATCAGCTAGGTTTTTCTCCCGGTGTAGGGGAAGTGGAATCTGCTCCCTCCTACCCCGTTGCCATCTTCTTCTCAAGTCCATCTATGATGTTCTTAAACACCTAGGCAATATGAGCAACTGCGAAGTTCTCAAACATCTAACTATCCAGCATCTGCAAAATTCTCAGACACACGAACTATTCCAGCATCTGCAATAGTTGTTCTCAAATACTTGTACTCTTTCAGTGTCTGCAGTGTTCTGAAATACATGGATTATTCCCAGTTTCTTCAGTGTTCAAACACCTGGACAATCCCAGCATCTGCTATCATCTCAAATACCCGAATTATCCAAGTGTCTTAAGTGTCCTCAAACACCTGGAATATTCCAGCATCTGCAGCAGTCTCGACACTTGCCCTATATAAATGTTTGCAGGTTCTCAAACACCAGGACATTCCAAGTATATCCGGTGTCCTCAAATACATGAAAGATGTTCACTTCCTCTATGTTTAAATTGCATGGACTATTGTCCCCTTCTGCAGTGTTCTCATAATCTGGACTATCCCTGTATCGTTTTCCTCAAATATATATATAATGTACTTGTGTTGAAATTATTCACAAACACCTTGAATAATCCAGTGACTGCAGTGTTCTTAAGCACTTCAACTATCCCACCTATTGCAGTGTTATAAAACATCTGGACTACTCCAGCATCTGCAGTATTCTGAAACTTGTAAATATCCTGGCACCTGCAATGTTCTCCAAACCGTGAACTATCCCACAGGTGTATGTTCTGAAAGTCCTGGATTACATCAGCATCTTCAGTGTTCTCAAACAATTGTACTATCACAGGTGTGCAATAATCATAACTTGTAGTATTCCAGCACTTGCAATACATTCAGACACCTGGAATCTCCCACCATATGCCATGTTATCAAACACATTAATATCTTAGCATCTGAAAATTCTCAAACATTTGAACAAACCCAGCACTGGTTATGTTCTCAAACACCTGAACTATTCCTAGCATATTAGTGTTCTCAAGCAATTGGAGTATTTGTGTCTCAGCAGGGATTTTATCCACCAGGAGTACACTAGGTACATTTTATTCTGAAACACCTGGATTATCCCAGCCTGTGTGGGGAGTGTTCTGCCCAAAGGACTCCCTTGATGCCACAGATGAGAATAAATCTACCGAGACATGATCTTGTTGGGGAGGAAAAGTGACCAATGTACCAGAGGAGAAGGGTCTTAAACACCTCCTGCCCTGCTTACTTATTGAGTTCAGCTCACACAGAGATACATAGTATGCACGTAAAGCTCATCAAATAATGTCTAAAAACTAACATATTTTACAGATAATAGTTGAAGAAACACATGGAGTGTCTCTGGTCAGGTTCAGCTTTAGCTCAAATGTCTCATAGCAACAGGGTAGAGCAGGTCTCAAAGGAAACAATGTATATTTTTCCTCTGGTCAGATTAGCCCTGGGAGGCGTCCTTTCCAGTGCAAGCCGGCAGCTGCCTTTGTCATTGACTTCAGGCTGAGTCAGTCCAGGAGAGCCAAGCAACTAAGAAATTAGGAGATTTATACAGAAAGAATGAAGACTCAGGCTATGACAAAGATGAGGGGTGAGCGTCTTTCTGCCCCTTCTCTATAGACTCTTTAGTCCTTCCCAGATGGCCCTTCATGACTGTGCCTGGCTTAGGGTGTCCCTAACTTGAGGAATCTTACCCATCATTGGCTAGCCAGTCATCCACTCAGGGCCAAACAGGCTGAGGTGAGGGAGGCAGGGGCTGTGCTCCTGCTGGGAGGATAGTTTCTTTGTCCTTAGTGGCTCATGGCCCCAAGACCTTTTCGCTCAGCCCTGGCAATGGGACCCTTTTGTCTGTTAATGCAGCTACAGTCCCTGAAAGAAGGTGGGACAGCTCCCAAAATCAGCTTCTGCAGTGTTCTCCACACAAGCACCACCAGCATCTCCCATATTCTCATACACCAGGCCTTTCTAAGCATATTCAGTGTTGTAAACACCTGGACTATATCAACATTTGCTGTGTGCTCAGACAGAGGCAGTATCCCAGCATCTTCTGGTTGTCACACATCTGGACTTAGCCCAGATTCTGCTATGTTGCCAAACAACTAGGCTCCCCCATTGTCTTCAGCATTCTCAAAAACCTAGAATACCCAAGTACCTGCAGTGTGCTCCAATATCTGGAGAATACCACTATTCTGAATGTTCGCAAACGCCTACGACGTCACAATTGCCACAATGCGCTCAGACACCTGGACCACCCCAGTGTCTACGTTCTCAAAGACTAGGAATCTGGTAGCATCTACAGTGTTGTTGTAGCAAAATATCTGTCCTAAGGCAGGAATGTATGATTAAAAGAAGAGATCAGCTGCAAACCCACGGAAGTCCCAGGGAAGGACTGACTTCCACACCCATCACCTTGGGAGCAATTCTGGATTTACTGCTTGGGGCCATTTTAGCAAGAGAGAATGCCTACTAGTTTCCAGAATGCCTCCACATTTTCCTTACTTGGAAAGGGGTGTGGATCCTTGTCATTCTCTGTAGAGGGGAGGGCTTTAGAACCAGAGAAGTCCAGAAATCAGAACCTGACTGTTCACAAGAAATTTGGACTTTAGGGCACATCTCCAATAACAGAGGGAGGAGGTTCTGGAGGTCAGATGGGACTGGGCTCCAATCCAGCTTGGGTGTTGCATGTCTGTCTGATGCATCCATTACTTACTGTGGTCCTCAAATACGACCCCTTTCGGGAGTAGCAAAAAATCACAGACTCCTTTCCCATGGACAATAAATTCCATGGGTCAGACAAAATCTCCACACTATGTTGTTCTGTGCTCCATGTCACTGCAGGGGAAAGCTGACCAGAGCAGAATGAATTCCTTAATGAGGACAGCACCTAAGGAGGCAGGTGTCACTATTGCTTTTTAGAAGAGGTAGAAGACAGGAAGCGTGACACTCGGGACTTCAGTCAAAGACATTCAGCCTTTGCCATGACCCTGGAATTCAGGTCAAGGGACTTCTTCACTCCCATAGAAGAAACCTCAGCTCCCACTGTCGGGCTGAGCAGGGCAGGCACATGGAATCCAGACCCTACGTCCCTATCCTTAAGCCAGTTAGCACAAGACACAGAGGGCTAGGGTAGAGCACTTTAAGTGCTGATGAGGAGCCCAGGCCTGTGTGGCCAGCAGGCTTTACCTAGAAGAGCCCCATGCATCTGGACAGGTTGTTGGCAGGTACACAGTAGGCATGGGAGCCTGGCCAGTACCAGACTAATGGGGTCAGTGCCAGCTGTGCTATTATCACTGGGTGGCCTCTAATCTCTAAGACATGCAGCCTAAATCCCTGCATGGCATGCAGGAGCTGCCATGCACCACATTCTGGTCCTAGAGGTCAAAGCACAAGTATCCCTGGTGGGGCTCCAGGTAGAAAGAGACTGCATGGCTCCAGCCCTCCTCCCTTTCTGTCTTGGTGCCTGAACCTCAGAGGTGCTGGACATGCAGGAGCCCCTCGCTAGCAGGAGGACAAAACACAGGCACAGGAAATGGAGCAGAAAGACAGAGGAAGTGGTGTGCCTCGTGCTGCTGCTGGGCTGCCTGACAACCGGGCCTCAGTGTCTGGACTGTGTGACTAGAGCAACGGTCCAGTTGTGCTCGTGAACCACTCTTGCTGACATTCCCGGGCATGTGGCTGACCGAGTTCCTCCCTCGTGGAGCTGCGATCATGCAGGTCAAATGTGCAGCACATGCTGCTCAGTAACCCGGAACTGGAGATACTTCCTGGTCCACCAAGACCGTGACAGAGACCTAAGAACTTGGCCAGCCTGGCTGCTGTCTGCACAACAGTGACCAGAGGGAGGCTCCGGTGTCTCTACAGCTGGAGTGTCACAGGAAGCATGTCTGTGCTCACCCCTGAAGGCACTCTGATGGGAATCTGTGGTGGGAGTCGGTGCACCTCCCCTGCCTCCGGGACAACCACTTCTGTTTTGTTTTGTTTTGTTTTTTTGGGGGGGGGGGGTTTTTGTTTCTGTTTTTGTTGTGGACTCTGCCTGCTACACTCCTCTACCCCTTTCACTGGGCAGAATGCTGCCCTTCTCCTAGGGCAGGGAGTTGGTCAGTATGTTCTAGAGAGGCCTGGAGGTTTCTAATGAGGCACCTAACTGAGATCATGGGCATGAACAACAGACACTACAGCTAAACAGACAGATGCACGAGTGGGGAACGTAGTTCACTAGAAATAGACTGACCTTGGCCAGATACAGTCATATGAAGACAGGAGGGTTGGTGTTGCTGTCAGAGGATTTGAGTCTAGGTGTCACTGGAACTTAAGTCATCACCTCAGAGGCTGGTTTGATTGACTAGAGCCTGCCCTTACTGGCGCATGTCTGCATTGATTGGCAGGGGTTCGCTCTGAATGGCTGGTGTCTTCTCTGCTTGGCTGGTGTCTGCGCCAACAAACTGGGACACACACACATTGACAACACCACCCAGTGACCTCTGCTGGCTGCAGCTGTGCCCATCAGGCCCAGAAGTGAGCACACTGATGATGCCCTCATGCTGGCTGATGGTTAACGTGCTGTGCTGAGGCACTGGTGAGGTGAGCTATGGATACATTGTAGGTCTTCTCATTGCTGGCTGTGTCCATTTCTCAGACTTGAATCCTAGTGGCTCCTGCAGGGATGAAGGGGAGGGGTGCTGATATCTCAACAGCTAACAAAGAGCATGGCAACACAAACTAGCAAGGAAATCTCATATGGAATGTGTGCTGTTTCCATACCAACAGTAAAACTACATATAGAGTGATATAAGAAGTATAATCCACCAAAGTATTGTGAGCATTTCAAAGTTATCTGTTTGCTCACCTAGAAACACTTAGGACTTTTTTGGACAAGCCTGTAGCTGTGAGGACTCTGTCACTCATTAGCATGAAACTGGCAGGGACCTGAGGAAAAGGGGCTGAAATGAGGTTGTCTGATGCCTCATTTCACCGCCTGCCTCACTGCTCCCAGGCCTTCTGTCCTCCTTTCCCTGACCATGTCACGGAAGTCCTGCCTGGACACTGGCCTGCTGTCAGGAGCTGGGCCAAGAACATGAGGCAGTGATAAGAGCTGGTTGGGGGTAGTGCATCCTGGAGGTTCAAACCAAGTCTCTGGGTGTTGATACCTGAAAGGACCTGATACAGCTATGTCCTTCTTTTTTTTTTTTTTTTCACCTGAAGACAGTTGGCAAAGGCTGGAGAGCAGGGGTATGACATGGGGGGAAAATCCACCACAATGATAGAAAAGGAGAAAACTGGGAGAAAGCAGCAGTGGCCACACGTGGCAGTTGGGAGGGATAGGAAAGCAGCCCATTTGAAGGCCCAGGTTCATTTGTTGGCAGCCCCTACTGTCTTCTCTGAGCTCAGACTGCTTGTGCCACATGCAATATCATGTGTAGCAAGGCCCAGAGCTGGTCCACAGGCACAGAGCTTGTCCACCAGTGTACAGCTCAGATCTGTGTCCAGATCCCTACCTCTGCAGTATTTACCCACCCTGTGCAGTCCCCTCAATATGAGAGGGACTTCAAATGTGCTTCATGAATATGGCTCTGAAAAATCAAATGGCCCTCTGAAATAGTTAGGAAATGAATTCAGGAAGTGCCACATTGGATCTGGCACTTACTGAATCCATACATACAGTGAATGCTCACAGCATCATGGATTGCTTCCTCCTGTCCAGAGGTGTGGTCACCTGCAGCTACCGTGTTTCCCTCCTTATAACAAACCCGTAAGGAGACTCATCAAAGCTCAGGCAGCACTGCCTAAAGAACCTGGACTTTCTCATCCCTGTCTGAATTGATCTGAGAATGACACAGAAACAGCCTGTCAGGAAGGATCCCCATCAGTCCAAATGCCTCTCAGTGGGACTCCACAAATGAGAACATAGCCTGCTGTTTGCCAATCGTGATCTACATTTTTGGGACTGGGCCTCTGTCACTCTCTGAGAAGTAGATGTGGTGGGCAGGGGCATAACCCAGTCCCTCTTTTGCCTCTTGAGGCCAAGATGAGCTTTGGGGAACATCAGTGTGTCCATCTGGTGTGCAGAGGGAGCTTCTGAGAAAGACAGTAAGGAGGGGCCACAGCACAGGCCTAACTCTCCAGTTAGCCATGTGGCTCTGTCAGCACCATGCTGACCTGCCTGAAGGACTTTGGTTTGCTGCTCCATGACCTTCCAGTATCAACCCCAGCTTCTGAGGCATCTTGGGGGCCCTCATTAGAAGACATCATATGGACAAAAAGCTGCAAAAGAAATTACTAGTAGGCTAAGGCTCAGAGAACGATGCCTGTGGTCCAGCCTGAGATCCATCACTCATTGACCCATTTCTTGTCCTCTCCCCTTTTTAAAACAGGGTTCCCTGTGCCCATCATTGCCTCAGGGAATGTGAAACACCTTCCTCAGGAGAAAAGGCTGAGGGGAGGACACTGACCTCCTGCAAGGCCTGAAGTTTGGGCGTTCATTTTCTTCCTAAATGCAGGAAAACAGGCAGCTTTCCTGGGCTGCATTGCACGCACTGCACATTCACATGTGTACCAGTACTAGGACAAGACGCACTATACAGCTGCTGCTGGAAACACCGCTCTCATGCAATAGGAGGGGCTTGGTGAAACCACAGGCCTCCCCTGGGCTTTCAGACACAATGTAACTGGTGA
The DNA here is from genome assembly GCF_004126475.2 of Phyllostomus discolor. NCBI lineage: Eukaryota > Metazoa > Chordata > Mammalia > Chiroptera > Phyllostomidae > Phyllostomus > Phyllostomus discolor. The sequence continues at coordinate 62,777 of NW_023397494.1, read as the reverse complement.
AACTGAAGGAAGGGTTTGAGACACTCTGTGAAGCAAAGAGGTTGCAGAGAAATTCAGATGGGTTCAGCTCCCTCTCTGAAGGACTGTGCGATGAACTGAAAACTCTGGCTTGTTCTGTAAATGGGTATTCCGCTGGATCAGGAATAATGGGTGCATTCATTTTCTATATGTCCCAACTCACTTTTATTTTTTTACAAAAACTGCATATTGTCAGAAAAAAATAAGATAAACATTACCATCAAATACCAGTGCCTACAAAGGCAGATCTTAAAGTGCAGATTTCAAAGTCACAGGAACTTTCTCTGGGAGAAGACATTAATAACTGATTACTCTTAAATAACTGTTTTCCATCCTCTGCCCAGGGCAAGTGTATTGAGTTTAGAGAGACAGGAAGGGATGGAGGGAGATGGAGAGAGACAATGATGTGACAGAAAAAATATTCATCTTTTGCTTCCCTATGTACAACAGGAGACTGAACCATGTTCTAGATATGTGCCCTGAACGTGAGTGGAACCCATAAACTTTTGGTTTGTGGCATGATGCACAACCAGCTGGGACACACTAGGCAGGGCTAAAAAAGTCATTGAAAAAACCTTGGTCAGTGAGAAGTATGATTTTTGAAGACAATGCCTGTGGTCATGCACAACAGCAGCTCTCAGGGTCTGAGTCAGAGGCTTTGTAAGATAATTAGTGTTGGGACAGACATGGGGACAGCAAGGGGTCAAGATTTGGGAACCTAATCAAATCTTCCAAGTTTCAGAAAGCCTTACCTGACTCCCACCTTGGAGGGCAGTGAGCTGTTCTGGGTTCTTGGCTGACTGTTCTGGTAAGTGACACCCTCTCCTGCCCAGCTGTGGTCCCCAAGCCAGCTGGCAGATGCCTTGATGGCAGGCCATGAGGGCAGAAACCATGAGCAGCTGGCCACAGCAGTGGTGGCCACTGTGGTTGCACAGCGAAGGGTGTGATGGGAGCAGCTGGCCATGCAGTCCTATTCCCTCAGCTACTGATGTCCTTTTGCCCAAGAACTACTGACCACCCCTAACCAGAGGAAACACAGAGCCAGGTGGAGGAGTTGGAAAGCCATCAGGTTTATCTGGAGTTGCCTTGGAGGCCCAGCAGGTGTCAGAGGGACAAGAGAGTGACCTCAGTTGCCTGTCAGGGGAGAAGACACTCAGAATCTGGCTGACACATCAGGCTGCACTCACTCCTAGGAACCTCCCTCTTCGAACAGGATTGTGGGTGCTAGATGCTGACAAGTGAATGTGAAGGGAATGTAAACACCCATCCCCCTGCACAAGGCAATCTCAGAACATGTGAGCTGTGCAAGCAAGGCTGATACAGAAGTGCCTGCTTACGACTTAGCCTGGGGAGCAGCACTCAATTTTCACAACATAGGTCAGCAGTGTTTCATAAAGGAGGGTCTGACCAGGAGTGGCAGGAGTTGGTTGGTGACACCTTGGAGGCTGGCAGCAATGCTAGGGATGTGGTTTGTGGAAAGTGAGAGAAAGAGCAGACCTCTTTCTATGCATCTCGAATCTCTCAGCCTGCTAGGAAACCTCCAGGTCAATCCTGGTGGAAGGGGTGTATTATGCAACACACTGCATTTCAGCCCCAGCCTCTCTGCCAGCATTACACCAGGACTCTGTCCCTTTGCCACGGACCATTCTGAACCCACAGCATGCTGAAAGTTGTGGGGTTCTATCAGGGGTGTGGCTGTGCAGGGGAGGAAAGAAAAACTCAAGAAACACAACATTTCAAAGAAAAGCATGAATAAAATTGAAAAGAATAGTGGCTATTTACTATGGAAAGCCATACCATTTATGTAGATGCTCTTTACAAGCCTGGCACTGAGGAAGGAACAGAAAGGTCATCATTCCAGGTCATGGAGTTTGGGTTTCCCCCTTTTGTGAACCCAGCAGAAGCAGAAACAGGCTGGGATCTGCTTAGGTCTCCCACATGCAGAACAGGACATGATAGGGGCCCTCACTAACTGTGTTTGCCTTCTCCTTGCATTGGACACAGTTCTGTTCCTAAGGAAAGTGCGACTTCAGGGAGCTCTCTGCACCCTCGTTTGCACAGAGATAGATTTTACACTGTTCTCACCTTGAGCCTCACTGGGAGACTCCCATCCATTGGGCCCATGGGAATTCTGTGTTCCAGGGCCATTGTGGACACAGGAGGTGGGGAATGACCAAGGTTGGGCACATCTGCTCTGCTCAGTGCATGTGTGTTGTCCCATCAGACGTCAAGTCACAAACAAGACTTTAAAGATACAATAATTAAGAGTTGTGACACTGTGTCAGTGGTATATTAAACTCTGTGGGTCACAGGAACAAGGCAAGTGCACTGCAGATGCTGTGCACTTCCCAAACACCACGTGCAGATGAGATGCACACAGCTCAAGCAGAGGCTGCCCCAGAATCAGTTCTCAGCAATGGCTGGGCAAGGTTTTTGTTGCACAGGTTATTCTCAGTGCCACCTGCCTGTCTGTTGGAGAGGACAGGAGGCTGCCTGGGGGCAGTTGTGGGGGGGGCATTATCTGCCAGAGGCATGTGTTCAACCTCACATCTCCCACTCAGGGAGTGAATCTTGTGGAGAAGCAGTGGCATCTGCTCAGTCTCTGAAATGGGCCCCAGGCCCCAGCCCTCTCCATATCCTTCCTCATCCAGCATGGAGGACCTGCAACACTTGGCCACTGAAAGCTCTTCAGCAAGAGATGGGTGTTCTCAGCCATTCTGTCCCATATTCTGCCACAAATTGGAATGTCAAGCCAAAAGCCTGCTGTTCGCCTTCCCATGGTAGAGGTTAGGAAACAGGCACAGAAAGGTTGAGAGGCTTGCCTTGGGTCACCCAGCTGCAGGGGGCAGCACCGAGACTCAAACCCACTAAGGGCTGGTGGGGAGTCCATATGCTGCACTCTTGAGATGCTGATCGGGTGCCCAGACTGAGCCAGGCTCTTGTCCATATCCATGCTCGTGGGAATGCACCATGGGAAAGGCAGAGAAAGTTCCTCTTTGCCTTTCACATCTGAGGCTACAGAGGTATGAGGAAACCAGGACCAGAGCCAAGATAACTAAGGGAGGCAGGGGGGGACCCACCTTATATGGATAAAAGACCATTTCCCCAGGACCCCAGAGAACTCCCTTCCCTGAGGGGTCTGCCTCAATTCCCTTTCTCTGGGAAGTAACCTAACTAGATTGAATCCAAACTCAGGACTTGGCAGTTGTATTTCTGAGGCAGAGTATGGGTTCCCTGCGGCCACCCTAAAGGGGAGTGAGGTATCTGGGCTTCCAAATAATGTTGCAAGAAAAATTTATTAGAACAGACAAAAAAAATCGGGGGGTAATTTTGTGTTGACATTTGTACTGATCTGTTTGTCTATTACATACATTGCCAAGAAAAGTGGCGGATTTGTTTAACAAGTTACTTTGTACAATAATGACACTCTTGGGCAGAATAAAGGGCCAGTACACTTCATTTCAATCCCCCTCAAGGGCTGTGGTATGAATGGTGTGGAATACGGTTGTCCTATGACAGTTGAGATGCCGCTGAATGCTAATAACTTCCTTGACCTCCAGGAAAAAATAGAGCTTCTTCCCTGAGTGTGTCCTCACTGTATGATGAGATATGACTTCTGTTGAAAGCCTGGGTCACACTCCATTGCACATATAAGGCTTCTCCACTAAGAGTGTTATGTGGTGTGCAGTGGGATTTGACCTTTATGGAAAGCTGTACCCACATTCTATACAAACCTAAGCCCTCTCTCCTGAGTGTGTCCTGAGGTGCCTGATGAGATCTGAATGCTGTGGGATAACTCGCCCACAGTCTGTGCATATGTAAGGCTTCTCCCCTAAGTGTGTCCTATGGTGTCGAACAAGGTGTGACTTCTGTGTACAGCCTCATCCACACTCCTGGAAAACATAGGCCTTCTCCACTGAACGTGTCTTCTGGTGTCAAACTAGAGTAGATTTATGTGTGTAGCCTCTCCCACACTCCCTTGGAACATAGAGTTTCTATCACGAATGACCCTTCTGGTGTGTGATAGCATCTGACATTGCTGCAAAGCCAAGTCCGCATTCCCTGCAAATGTAGCTTCTGCACCCTGAGTGCAACTTCTGGGGTGTCTTGAAATGTGACCCATCATTTAAGCTTTGCCACACCCTGCATACTTAATTGTTACACTTCTTGACATACCTCCTCCCACACATAATTTCCCTGAACCCTCTGAATACACTTTCTGGACTGTGCTCAGCTCTATTCCTCCTTCACTCTCTCACCCTCACTACAGCTTCCGATTCCTTCACCGGGAAGTGTCAACAAGGACCCTGGAGCCCTCCTCTTCACGATCTTTTTAGGCAAAGAACAGGGCCTTTTCTTGACCTCTTGACCTTCGTCTTCATAAGTCCAGCTCTGTGTATCAGCATGTTGCTGCTGCTGCTGATTCTGATCCTCTGAGCAGGGCACCTCTGGTTGGAGATGTTTTCTTGCAGATGTTCCTGGGAGGTTCTGAGAGGGGTGACTGCACTTCACATGTTGGCTGAGAAGTTTCTGACTGGAGAAGGCCAGAGAGCAGGAGGGACATGGGTGGAACTCAGGTTTTTGTTTTGCTGAAAGAGAAATTTTGGTCAGGACAGATGTTGACCAGGCTGCCAGAGCTGTACACGTTGCACCCTGGGAAACCCAGACCTACAAATCATTCTTATTGTGGTGATAAACCAAGCTCTGGGTCCCAAAAAGGATTCCTTCACAGTCTATTTCCTTTTCATCTCTATGCACTACATCTTCTTCAGAAATCCAGAAAGCCCACATCAGTGGTCTTGTCTACAGAGTTCCCACACTCCAGACTTTCAAGGAGCATCGGAGGCCCTTTGACAACCTCTATGGATGGAATTGGAGTGACTTTCATATATACGCAAAATCTTCTAAGTCATGTTAAAGGGAGAAATGATGGGCAGCAAGAGTAAGACACTTCTCTCTGTTTTCCAAATTCATGAAGTAAAAATATGTCCTCCCTTACACCTCACACCAAGTATCCACACTTGATTTCATTCAGTTTATCCCATTGCAACATTAGAAGTCCCATTCCTAAACGTGTCCACAACCATACTTCTTACACAGCTTACACCCATGCACTCCATCCCACCCAGCCTCCCCTCCTTAGTGGAGATGAAGTAATGTCTCAGGGGATACCTCACTGATGTTTGTTTTCCAAAAACTAGCAACACAGAATCGTATGAGAGAGGCATGCCATGCCCCTCTGTAGCATTCCAAAGCTGCACAACTGTCTTATCTCACTTGGAAAAGTCCCCAGTGGCCCAGCTTTTATCATAGGCACTGCATTTCAAACTGCTAGCCATCTATGTGACTGCCATTCTTACCTTTTATGCCGAGACAGAGACCTGAGTGGACTCCACCAGCTTGATACTCCATTCTTGCCTTTCATGCCCTGGCTGATCCCTCTACTACAACCCTTTGGGCACAGTATTGCTGTAAATCATATCTACTGAAAGAGCCTTTCCCTAAGCAGCTGCCATATCTTACTTTCTGCTCATACAAATGTGTAGGCAAGTCCTTCTCTTAGGTTTGTTTTCTTCAAAGCACTAATCACTGTGTTATATTATACACACTCGAGCATACGTGTGTATGTGGGTTTTCCTCCTCCGCCCATCAGGTGCTCAAGAGCAGTGATTCTGATCACTGTGTTAATCTGTATTTCCATCTGGGGAACCCTGTGTGTTTGATACAAGGAGTTCACAGAAGTAAATCCAGTAGTGAATCTATGCGTACTGACATACACCTTTCATTTAGAAATGTGAAGGATGTTAGAAAGAAACAGCCATCAGAGGTTCAGAAAAAAAAAATGCTCTGGTGAGAAAGCTGGTTAGAGATCGTAATATTTTCTTGTATGTGTGTGTGTAGAGGGGGGGGAGCAGCTGCTAAATGTGCTTTTCATGTTTTCTGCATGGACTCTTTTAAAAAATAAAAGAATGCCCTGCCTGGTGTAGCTCAGTGGATTGAGCATGGGCTAGGAACCAAAGGGTCGCTGGTTCTACTCCCAGTCAGGACACATGCCTGGGTTGCAGGCCAGGTCCCCAGAAGAGGGTGCATGAGAGGCAACCACATATTGATATTTCTCTCCCTCTCTTTCTCCTTCCCTTCCTCTCTTTCTAAAAATAAATAAATAAAATCTCAAAAAAAACCCTAAAAGAATAATAAAAATATGTAAGTATGCTCCTAAGTGTCAGAGTTATATGAATGAAGACTTGACTTCTGGAACACGAGCCTGGAAACTCTACTGACATACAGTGGATTTTACTCTACAGAAGTAAAATTAAGTTGGACAATGAACATTTCTAAGGAGAGTTCTCTCTCTTTTTTTTCTACTCTGAAGAAGTACAGTGGTGCCCCATCTCCCCAACTGCAAGCTCTCTCTTCCCACTTACCGCCCCTCTTGATGCCCAGCTGCTGGCCATACTGGTCCCCATACCAGACCAGCAGCTCACAGCCCGGCCTGATGACCCGGCGGGTTCGGTAGAATATCTGCCTGTGATATTGAAAGGCCACCAGATTCTCCTCTTCATCGTTCCGGGCACAGTTCACATACCTGGGATTGAGGCAGGTGAAAGGAAAGAAAATCACAACCCAAGTTCCCACTACCGATGACAACCATGAACAGCTCCTCACCGATGCTTAAGTTCCTCAAGTTCTGATGTCACCCACTTCCCACAACACTCCCCCCTGAACCTTCTGCTCAGTGTCTGAGCCTCTGTCAGAATGCCACGTGAATACCTATCTCCAAGTCCTGCTGATAGCTCTTATCCTGCCTAATATCATTTTCAATATTGGCCATAAAAATCAGTGACCTCCAACTTCTCTAAGTGCAGACTCCAGCTGTGTTTCACACCACAGAACCTGGAGCTCAGCTTCTGCATCAGTTCTCATCATTCCATACTCAGTCCAATTCTAACATCTCTTGAGAGGCTTTTCTTCAATCAGCCCACACTTTACTTGGGGTACCACTCACTTACCTCTTGGAGGTTCCCATAAAAACTCAGAGGTCTCTTTGTCTTAGTAATATACCACCCAAATAATGGTTGATTCACACTCTCCCCTGATAAAAGTGAGCCCCTCAGAAAAGGGGCCTACAAGAATTCCTCTGCAGGCTTCAGAACGCGGTTCTAGTTCGAAGTGAAGCTGGCATGCTCTGCTGCACTCACCAGTTTAGGCTACCCATGGTTGAAGCTATCCTGGCACTGTGCACTTCTCAAAAAATAGGAAAACTACCATTAATCATTTCTAAAAGCAATTGCTTTATGTCTGTCTGCAACAAGTCCTCCATAAAGATATGGGTTCTGTGATCTGTTCAAGCAACAGGCTCATCTGTGTAAACTGGAGTGTGGTCAGTACTTAATTAATGTTGGTTATGTTGATTAAAGTGTCATCCAATGTCCCTGGTGAATCTAGGGTCATCCAGGCTTTTTCCGGGGCCCAAATTTTGTCTAGTGTGAGGGCTGGTGTTTTGCAGACACATGCCTTTTTTTTTAATCTGCCTTTCCCTAAAATTCTCTTGATAGAAAAGAGCACTGTGTGGAGAACAAAGAGGAACAAAACATGGAGGGAGACCATTGAGGGAGGTATAACAGAAAAAGACACATAAGCCTGTGAGGGATGTGAGTCATCTCTGACACCTGGATATCTAAAGACCTTACCTCATCCAGTTGGAACGGGATTTGTCCTTTCCATCCACATACCCACAGCATTTTCTCCCTTTGGTGATCTGCATTGCAGAAAAGAAGTACAAGTTCTTTTTAGTTTTATTTTTGCTGGGGGGTGCAATAGGAGAATTATTTTTGTCTATGGACATCAAAGCTTTTACACCCTGCATGGGAATTCAACGGCCAATTCACTACATGATATTTTTCTCACTCATCATCAAGAAATCCAAGTCTGTCTGTCCAATCAGATCAGGAGCCATAAGGGAGGACCTACTCCTTTTCTGTCTGACCACTTTGTTCCCACACACCCTCTGATCCTTAAACAGGGGCTCCATTTGAAGCAAAGTACCGTGATAACCACATTATCCACATCCACAACTAACGTGTGGGAGGTCCGGGCCCATCCAAGCCACAGGAGCAATGTGGGAAGCCAGAGAACAAGGTAAGAGGTATAAGAGGTAAACATTTCTCACCACCCAGGAGTATCCGCTCTTGCATGCCTCCTTATCTTCTGTGATCTGGCCCTCGTAAGGACCAAAGCAGAGGCCCACTGGCAGATCAGATGCTTCGTTCCACACTCCAATCCCAGCATCAGGGATGCCTGATGGTCCAATCCTCAGCCCAGGGGGCAGAGTGAGATCTGCACGGTTGGGATGCCCCAGGTCCACAGCATTGTCCTTTATAAATGTAAGGGGCCCATGCACGGGGCAGCTGTCAATGCACAAGTCCCGACATTCCTCACAATCTGGAGGTGAGAGGAGCAAGGATTAGGAAAACTGTAGTTCACATTTTTGGCCATTAAGAGCTTCAGAGAGACCCCCAGCATTCACATCACTGAGCCTCCATCCCCAGTGACTCTGGGCCACTGGAGGAAGGGAGTGATTCAGGGACCAAATGCCTACATGAAGTTACTGTATCAACACATCCTATGCTACTTGTGAGTGCCACTTACAGATGTAGTCATCATCTTGGGGCTCATTGACTTCTTGGTATACGAGGTCCTTTCTTTTTCGTAGGCTGTATGTCTTCACATCAATGTCATTTCTCCTGAGTTCTAGGTTTGAGAAGAGCAGGTAGGCAAGGTTGGTGGGGTCTGCAGTGTTGTTAGTCTCTATCTTGTCAGAAAACACATGATCTCCATCCACCAAATTAGCACCTGTCCTTCGATAAAGTCTGATATTTTCCTGTGTTAACTATTGGTTCAGAAAGACTGTGTTAACTATTGGCTCAGTCCACATTGAGGATAGATGGCCAGTCAAATTTACCTATCAGCCCTGACTGGTGTGGCTCAGGGGACTGGGCACAGGACAGTGAATCAAAGGGTCACTGGTTAGATTCCCAGTCAGGGCAAATCTCTGGGTTGCATGTTAGCTCCCCAGTAGGGGACTCCTCAGAGGCAACCACGCATGGATGTTTCTCTCCCTCGCTGTCTCCACTCTTCCCCTCTCTAGAGAAATAAATAAATAGAATATATTAAGAAAAGATTACATGTATAAAAAAAAGAAATCTCCCTTTTAGGTATTTCCCTTATCTGGTTTAAGTACCCACACTTTCCTGTGTCTACTACATTCTCTCCTATTTTCCTGTTAGCTATTTGTTCAGAGAGCCTAAGAGCCCATGTAGAGTACACATTGCCAATAGGTTTAAGTTATAAATATTTCTATTATCTGTTTACCTTCCCAAACTTTACATTAATAATTTTAAACTATTTCCCGAGGGCACATTATGTGTTACACATTTAGCAAAACCCTCTGTATACAACAACCATGAAGTATGGTTACTAAAATCACAGGTGGATTTACTGGACAACTTGCAAGTGTCAATGGTTTTACATTTAATTTCATGTTTTTAACTATATATGAGCTATGTATTCTTTTCTTGACTTCAACATTAGCATTCTGGAGCTCAGAGAATTTATAAGATTATAGCCCAGTCTCTAATGCCAACTTCCATCTTGGCTTAATCCAGCATAAATCCCAGCCTACTAAAGTTCACTCCACCCACCTGAGCCAGTCTTCTGGACTTAGGGGAACTGTAGCGTCCAAATTATTTTCCCTTACCCAGTTCTTGTCTAGAGTGCTCTCCAGATGTGCTTCCTTCTCCAGGAGGGCACACTGGATCCTGGCCCTGATCTGAGTCACTTTCGGTCAGCATATTTGCTCTTCTGCACAATTCCTTCACACTAGATTCATTATTTAATGGCGTCCTGGATGTTGCCTTCAATGTAAGAGTCACATAACAAAAGATCACATGCACTTATATAATTGTTCAGGGCTTATGGTATATTTTCTCATGCATGGCTTTAATGACTACCTCAACCACCCTTGCACATACCTGAGGAGTATGAATATTAGAGGGAGAAGACAGGGCCTATATACACATTAAAATTCAAGTCTAGAACCTTTGCCTTTAGGCACTTCTCTTTCACCTTTCTCTATAAAAGTGGGAGTGAGGTATACTGGGGTGATAATAATAGACATATTTTGGAAGAATTATAGTTACCTGATAACTGTGCTATTAAAAGTATAGCATCATGATGCTATGATTTGAAAACTGTTATATCGTGGAAAGAATAGGTATACATGGATTAGCTGGATCGTGTCAATTCTGTTTGAATTAGGTTGTACCACTATCTAGATCACTTTTCTTTCCTGATCTGTAACATGCTAGTTCTTAAAGTTACGGTGAATGAGAAATATAACCATATTCACCAAAGTGTTTTGTGACCTATGGGAACCACTATGGGCTTGAGATTATGGTCCTGCTATCAATCCAGTTTTCAGCTGTCTCCACATTTGACATCGCAGGAAACATCACATTCAGTATTTTTTGAACCACTCTACTTTAATTTGTAGTTGTGAAAGCATTCATTCAGAAAATGCCAGGGGAGTCTCTCAAGTGTCTTGAGACTTGTGGGAAGAATGAGGTATGGACCGTCCTCTCAAACAGCTCACAAAATTCAGAGGCAGGCAGGCTGAACAACTGCTTCCAAACAGGATGAGAGTGACCTATTTAGTGCCCAGAGAATGAAGCTACATGGATGGGCACTTGAAGTCAGACACAGATTGATAAATTTCTGTTGAGCAGTGCATAATCTATGTGAAGTCCTTAAGTCATGATGATGATTGTCCCTTGCTGTTTTTCAATCATGACACATGAAGCTCCTCAGGGATGGGAGATACGTTCTTAGCGTGGGATGCTCTGATGCTGGGGAGCCTATGTACTCCTTCATCTGGGACCACGCACTGAAAAAAATGCCTGTGGAGCAGTAAGCTTCCCTTCCTCTGAGGGTCTTAGTGCCTCTGTCACTTCATCATAGGAGAAGAGAATTTTGGCGGATATCATCCATCAGATAAATGGTGTAGTGGCATATGGATAAGGAAGTGTAAGCTTTATAAAACTATGAAAGTTTTAAAGAGCTTCTAAGCTCTTGAAAGGTGCCATAGATTAGATTGAACTACCACCGATACAGTGATCTCATACAGATAATCAAACATTTCTGTCTCTGATTCTCCTTGCATTTTCCTACTCTTACCTGCATTAGTATCCATGGGGGAGATTTTCTTGTCAATGGGATTTGAGAAACACTCACCTTCTTTTCTCTTCTGAAGACCACTCCAGAACGTTTGACTACAAGATGAAGAGAAATCAGTGTTTTCATAGGTAAATGTTTCCAAAATCTAGAGATGCTCATTAGGTACACAACCTTCTGAATCAGAGAGTAGTGCAAGTGTAATCCATAATAATTGGATTTTTTTTTCTCAGCTGTCATTAAGACCTATATCTCTCTCGTGGGGCATCAACTAATATAGTCAACTAATATATAAAATTAGACAAAAATTCATCTGGGCTCTACCCTATGTATGTAAAGTATCTATCAAAATAAATTGGCCTTTCTCAATAAGATTATAATAAAGTTAATGTAACCTTGCACATAATCCATTTATTTAACGCGAGCCCTTCGCCTATGTTCCTTCTTAATTCTGATGAACCTAGTCCAGGCTAAAGGGCCCATGGTCACCTTGTCTCCTTCATTTCTAATCTTTCCACTCACTTCCCTAAACATTAGATTCTGCTCAGCCTCAGAAGCGGCTAGGAACAGAAACAGAATTCAACACAGAAACAGAATTTCCAACAAGTTAAAGGTAACACCTGGCTTTACCTATGTATAGACCCATAGACCCATCAAAATGTACAACTTGCTCACAAACTAAAGATGATAAAGTCATGGCTGACACGATGAATGGACACAAAGATCCACTGCCCCTCATCCTGACTCACAACCTTAATTGCCTTCATCACCACAATTAATAGGGTTTCCCAAATGCCCCTGTGCAGGCCATTGGTCCATCAGATCTTAAAGTACTGCTCAGCTGCCAAACCTACCCACTTCTCCCATGACAACAGCTGTTCTGAGTTATTTATTATTCACTTCTATGTGTGTATGTTTACTGAGTATTAATATATGTATAAATATACATAATTGTTACACATTTGAAAAGTTTGTATGAGTTGCCCCTTACTGTACATTACACTGTTTGCCTTCTTGCTTGTTTGCCTAACAAGCAAACACTTCAATTTTCAACCCCAGAGATGCGGCCTGACCTAAAGCAGGTCCACGTCAGGAGGGCAGCTCTGGTTCCCCTGACTCCTCACCTTGCTGCCTCGGAGTCCATTCTTCATCAGAATCCTCACTCTTGTCCATTGGGGGCTTCGTGGCAGGCATGCGTTGACACATGAAAGCTGCTTGAGGGGCTCTTAGACATGGAAAGAAACAAAATCCTATTCCTGAAAGTGAAGGTCTTGAAAAAAACATCATATACCACGAAGCCAGTGCAGCTTGGCCAGACCGGTCAGGGAAGTCTAGAACAAAGTGCTGTGAGCTCTGCATTGTCGGCATCAGTCCTGCTCTCACTTGGAAAAGAAAAATGCCCCCAAATTGGGTCCAAGCAGAAGAGAGCTCTATGCACATAAAGCCACCTGAGCCAGAGGCAGTCTAGTAGCCTTATATGTTTACCAGGCTCTTCCCTTCCACAGCGAGTCCTTATACCTCGGCTGATGAACCCACAGTAACTCCTTTTCACATTCCTGTACTGACTTTTCTCCCAGTCTCCCATCACTTCCCACTCTCCCCTGGTGAAGTAGATGGAAATATCCTTGAAAGTATCTTCGGCACAGAGAACACAGAAGGTTGCATCAGTAATGCAAGTGAGAACCTAGAGAGGGCCTTCCCTTACTCCTCAGTTCTGGGACAGGTTGGAGCCTCTGGTTGTCTGTGCTCCATGAAGAAGAAGCTCTTTGTCCCTCTTGTTTTGTGCCACATCATTCACACGCCCCTAGCCTGCTCCCATTTCCCTGACATTGTAGAGCAAGACTGGGTCCTATTGTTCCCACGAACATTCCACCCTGGTCTCAGAGGGGGCCTTCCCATAGGTTGGTGTTTGAGTAGCTTAGGGGTAGGAAACCCCTAAGCTCTGCAAACCCCATAGCTCTGTCATCGGCACTGTCCACCCAGGTAGAGGACACTGGTCCAGGTAGCCGGTCCCTGAGGACACTCAGGGCCTTGTCCCAGTTTATCTTACACTGCTCCGTGACCACAAATCCTGTTCTCCCTGACACCCACTGCACACTGCACGTGGACAGGGGAGGCTCATCCTCAGACCAGGCACCAGCAAAGCTCTGTCACCAGCCCTTTCCCTCCTGGCAGTACCCCTTGACCTGGAGATCACTCTGTGCCTTCTCCCAGCTGGCCCAGCACTGGTCTTGTGAGGCCTTGTCCGCCCTTGTACTTCCCACAATGCTGTACCCTCCCATGCATTCAGCACAGACACAGAGAGGGCCATGGCAAGTGCCAGGTGCTGGCGGAGGTCCGAGGCACCTATCCCTGTCAACAGCCCTGTCCCTCTCGGCAGTGTCCCTGGTCCCTGAGGGCACTGTGGGCCTTCTCTCAACTGCTATGAGAGTGCCCTGCCATGCAGAATTCTGTCCAGCCCCCACCCACTGCCCTCCAAACAGGGGCAGAAAAGCTTCCCAGCAGACTGGACGCCTGAGGAGCTCTGGGGAAGCTCTGCCACTAGCCCTGTCCCTCTCAGAGGTAACCCTGGCCCTTGAGACCACGCCGCACCTTGTCCCCTGTGCCCTGACTCTGCCTTTTGACACCCAGTTCTCCATGCACCAGGTTCACTCTGCACATGCGCACAGTGGGCTAGCACAGCGGGCCGGCACAGCAGCCTAGCGACTGTGGGGCCTGGGACAGCTGTTCCCAGCGCTGTGCCCAAGCTTTCTGCAGATGCCACCACTCACCTTCGGCTTCGGCCTCGGATTTCCCGCTTCCCCTCAGTCTTGTACTGCGGCACACTCTTGGGGTCCGTGGTCTTCCAGCCCCGAGGCCCAGGAGGCCCGGGCGCTGTGAAAGGAGAAAGTGCCGAGAGGGCTGAACATCTTTCTCCCCATTTGGCATCCAGAGAGGGATAACATGGGGTCCAGTGGGGCAAGGGAATGGCGGGGGCATAGGCCGCACTGTTCCTGTCCCTCCCCGCACGTGGCCACCTCAGAGACTGGGCAGCCTCCGGGGCACTGTCACAGGTGGCCCCGACTATTAGGCATGCCTGTGGTGGTGACAGAAAACGTGTCTTTCTCAGGGAAGGGATTCTGGACTGCCACCGGGGTTCTGGGGAAATCTGCGAGTGACGCAGGCGCAGTCTCGAGGAGAAGAAACTTCTCAGATCCCGGGGCTTGGGGTCCCTCAGGACAAGATCGGGGCTTTCCACACCAAGGGCATTTGCCGTGGTCATGGGGAGACGTTTCAGTACTTTGAGGCCAGGGGGTTGGGGGCCTCTCATTATCTGCTTTTGGCCGCGACATTGTGTCCCCATGATGCAGGCATTTAGGGTCTCTGAGTTCGGGGAAATTAGATCTTTCTGGGCGAGCGGTAGGTACTGTGCCCCGGTCTGAGGGGAATTGAGGTTTTCAGGGTGTTTGAGTGTCTAAGCGTTGGGGGTCTTAGTGTCTATCTGGGTGAGGAGATCGGTCGTCCTCCGGACGTGTGGCCCCTCAAGCCTGAAGGGAATTGTGGCCCTGGGGATGAGGGCACCTAGGCTCTCTTGGGCGGGGCTTTCGAGGTCGAGGGCAAAGGGGTTTCACAAGGAAAGTCCTACGTATTTCCTGTCAGTCTCCCAGGGCCGCAGCCACACTGCCCACCTTGGCGGAGAGTCCTCTCAAGGCTGCTGTGCTTCCCAAACCCGGGAGGTGTGCCTTCACGCTTCGCGAGGTTCCTGCCTGTGTAGGCAAATGAAAGCGAGCCTCCAATCACTATTGTGATCCCTGAGTCCTGCCCACCAATGGGTGGGTTAGAAGGAGCTGAGGGGGCGGAGCAAGAAGATGGTGTCTGCCTTGAGTCTTTCGCCAGTGCCCGCAGGCCAGAAGGCCCGCCCCACCCCGCGGGGATTGGCTGCTCCAAGTCCGGGGGCGGGGCAGTGCCTGTCAGTCAGCCTTCAATGATGGCCGTGGCTTCCGGGTTTCCATGGCTGCATTTCCAGCATCTGGTGAAGGACCTGGCCTGCAGAAGCTGGCAGCTGGGAAGGCGGATCCCGGGTGGGTCTTTAGGGGGTCTTGGCCCTCCTGATGCCTGACAAAGCGTCTTGGTTCCACCAGACTGTCGTCGGGATCCCAATTTTTGTGTGCGTCTGTGTGTCCAGGCCTGTTTTTGCTCTTCCGTGTCAAACCAGCCATAGGACCTGCATAACTAGTGAGGATGTGGTCAAGACTGCATTGTGTTCCGGGGAAACCGTTAAGTCAGTAAATCCTGGCAACGCAATTCGTAGATAGAAAATAAGTCCCAGAGGCTTCAAAGATTCAAACACAACCCCTGCAGTGACATGTACTCCAGAAAAACCACGGGGAGAAATGGCGTTATGACTAATAGGTATGTTGAGGTAACGGCACAGGTCTAAAAAGTCTTCAGAAATAAGAAATCAAGATACAGTCAAACACACATGGAAACAACCAAAGAAGCCCTGCGGAAATCTGCAAGTATTTTATATAAAATAAGCATCTAATGTAAGGACAGGGGTCCACAGAGCTGAGTTAGTTTGGCTGCTACTGGCTTTCACGGGACAAAATGGGAAGAGGGTTTCTGGCCCTGACCTCATTTTGAGACACATCTATGGATCGGAAATAAGCCACTAGCGGAAATCGTCACTGCGAACTTGCACAAGGGAGCCCTCACTAACGTGGAGATGGCTATGGGAAAGGGGGAGGGTCCTCAGGTAGCACCAACTGGGACCAAGGATGGAAAAAAATTGTCAATCAGGGGCCCAGGTGAATATGTGCAGGGGCCTCCCAGCAGGAACCAAATCCTCGACAATCAAGCACAGAGAAACTGTCATCAACCTGAACTGACCGCTTTCCTCCAAAGTGCTTTCGTTCACAGTGACACCTCCAAATTTCCTACCTAATCCCTGTAAAATAACATCCCTCTTCTTTCCTTGTGGGCTTTTGGTGCAGTTTGCATGTTCTAAATTGCAATTCTTTCCCTTTTCTGAATAAACTTCATATTTACTGGTACAACAACGGACTGTTTTAGTTTAAGGTCAACATTATTTGGTGGCCTGAATGGACACCCAGCAAAGACTTCTGGCACCACCCGAGCCGATGAGCAACTAGGTACTGTGTCTGACTGTTTATTCTTTTTATTTATAGAGAAATTATGAAGCCATGAGTAATAGTTATAATCTAAATAAACTTGAATTACTTAATGTAAACAAACTTAAATTCCTTTATGGGGAAATGCTTCCAATTTAAAAACAAAAGAGTAAAACTACATCTATCATCATTAAGAAACAAACAAAAACAACAGATTTCAGAATAAACAGCATCCACCAATAAATACCAATGTGTTTTAAAGAGCTTTGAAGTTACAGCTTCCCTTCCTCTAAAAGTTGTACTATGTCCCCTCCATCCACTAATGGAGATAGAGGAGGTGCTTTTCTCCATATCCACCAGGTTTTATGGCAGCCAGCCTATCCCTCAGCTGAATATTCACTAGCTATTTGGACAGAGCTTACATGTCTATGTCTTGAGGTTGACAAAGTGAAGATGCCCAGGGTGATGCAAATTTGGGGTAGAGATTTTCAGGTGTATTCAGACTTAAGCCTAATGTTGTTAAGTCACTTCCCAATGCAAGAAGTACCATTCCAGGGTCTGTCTCAACAGCCCTAACAATTGATAACAGGCCACCAATCATTTTAAATAGGCCTATCAGTATCTGTTAAGGCACATTAGTAACATGACCATCAGGTTACTACTGGATTCCTGTTTTGTTTTGTTTTGTTTTTCTCCTGGTGGTTATTATTTCTTGTTGTTGAAATTTTATGGCCAGGGAATTTGTGTTCATCTGTACTTAAAGTTGCCTTACCATATGTATTCAAATGAGATTTACGGTCTCCATTACTTGAGGGCGGACCTTGAGAGCTGGAACCAGGCAATGCTGGAAAATCCACATCGTGTATTGAGAGGTGCTGGGATTGCTCATTTGCTGCTTTTGTTACCATGGCAACACGAGGGACCCTCCAAGGGGAAGGGTTTACTAATGGAGTAGGGTTCCCATTTCCTACCCTTTTGTTTTGGTTTTTTAATGCTGGAGGAATTTGAAAGGTCCAATCCTGTCCCATTTTCACTTCCATCTGTTCCATCATAAATGTTACTTGAGGCTGTTGCACTGTCAACAGCATCTGCCTGCAGGACACAGCACTGGGACCTCATAGATTTTGGACGGTGTCACTTAGGATGTTCCCCAGGTTCAGTGCAGGCATAAATGGTGGATCAGGTCTCCCCCTTCTCCAAGAACACAGCTCTGTGTCCCCTGGATCAGGAAACCTTGACCCAAGGCAGGAGAAACAGGAACCCTAGTCCCCTACCTCCAGGGTCCCCAGGAGCCACTGGAGCATATCCTACCCTGATGCACAACATTGCTCATGCCAGATGATTAGGATTGGCTGGAGCTGCTGGAGGTCACCCTACACCCACCACCAAAGGAAGGGCACCTCCAGGGCAGCCAGGACCATTTCTGCCACCTCCTAAGACTCAGATCCAAACCGGAGGGGGATTCGTCTCTGGGCTGCCAGAAGCACCACCAGGACAATTCACTCCAGTGGGGGCCCACGTGGGTGAGGTGACCTGGGCTCAAAGAGTTGGGTGCAGAGGCTCCTTCCAGGCATAAGGGGACCAATGGGTAGGGATGGGGCTCAGTGGTGGAGGTGGGGAGGTGGCTACCTATGAGATTCCTGTGAGCTGCAGTTTAATGGCTGGGACGTGTGGTGTGCAAGCTCAACTGCCCCCAAGAGTGCCAGAGACAAGGGAATTTTTTTTTCTGTCCCCAGGATAGCAAGAGTTTCAATAGATGCCCCTGAAAGGTCCAGTGGGGTGTCTGATTCTGACACACCCCCCTCAATCCAGGTGACGGCACCTCAGTTTACCTGTCCGTGGAAAAGGGGCAGTGAGGCCTCCCGGTGTTGAGATGGTTCCTTAAGGAAGATGGAGCTGAGCTTTCACCCTTGTCACACTACCTGCCCACTCTGCCCCCGCCCCTGGCCTCCCTTATGCTCCCTTTGCCACCCCCATCTTGGAACCCCTCTGATCACCGTAGTCCCCTTTCTAGCCACAACCATTGGCAAGTGGGTACTACAGAAATGAGGAAATTTGCAGAGAGGAGTGGCAGATGTGAGCTCCATCACTGTATGAAGCTCATATACCATGCATACAGGACAGTGTCACCTAATGTATAAGTAATGATACAGCTCCTCTATATTTAAAATCTGGAAAGGTCTGAGCCAAGATGTTTGTCATGTGCTTGTGTTGCTCTGAATACTCGGACACTTCTTTGCCAAGGTGCATTACTAGTAATTTGATAATGAGCAAGGATTATTACCTAGGTTTAGAATCAGGCCATCCCAAGGCAGGATTGGTGCGTGACCCTTGTAGGAAAGGTTGGGAGTGGACGGTTTGGAACTCTTCAGAGGTAATTAGGAGATATACACTTGAGTTTTGAAAAAATAATTAAGTCTCAAATAACAAGATTAAATGAACAAAAACAACAACCACTCCTTTTGGAAAGAAGTGCCCTTTAACTGTTTTTTAACTGCCTTTTAGAGACCTGAAGCTCTCTGACCCAAGAGAGAACCTGGAGGCTGGGATTATCCCACCATGAGCAGTGTTCGCTGGCACCTGTTTACTCCCAACACCTTCAATGTTCTCAAACACCTGCACTATCCTAGCATCTGCAGTGTTCTCAAACACCTGGATTATTTCCAGAAAATGCTATGTTCTCAACAACTCTACTCTCCCTGACTCTGCAGTCATTTAAAACAGCGGTACTATTCCCAGGATCTGTAGTGTTCTCACACACAGGAACTATGCCAGAATCTTTGTGTTCTCAAACACCTGCATTACCCGGTGTCTGCTGTGTTCCAAATATCTGGGCAATTCTAGCATTTGCAATGTCTCAAACATCTGTAAAATTTTCACCATGCCAGGTATCCTTAACACCTGATGTTCTCCAGCATCTGCAAATTCTGAAGCACCTGAACTATTTATAGCCTTTGTAACATTCTCAAACACTTGGATTATTCAAGTGTCATCACTATTCTCAAACATCTGGACTACCCAAGAATCTGCAATTCTATCAATAATCTGGAGGATTCCAGCATCTGTAATGGGTTCAGTCACTTATTGTATCCCGTATTGTGCAAGGTCCTCAAACACTGGGCTATCCCCGCATCTATTCTCAAACAGGTGGACTATTCTCAGTGTCTGCAAGGTTCTCATACAGCTCCACTACCTCAGAGTCTGCAGTGTTTTCAAACTCATGGCGTTTCCCGGCATATTTTTGTTCTCAACATCTGTACAATCTCAATGTCTGCTATGTTCTGAAACACAGGATATCCCAGTGTCTGCAGTGTTCTCAAAAAGTGGACTGCCCCAGCCTCTTTGTATCTAAAACACCTGGGCTTTCCCAGAATCAGCAGTGTTCTCAAACACATGGAAATTCCCAGTGACTCAGAGTTCTCACACCAGGGAACTATGACAGTGACATTTTGTTCAACAATATCTGCACTACAGCAGCGTCTGCTATGTTATTAAACTCCTGAGGAATCCAAGAGTCCTCATTCTTCTCAAACACACAGAGCATGCCAGAATGTTTTTATTCTCAACATTCTTGACAATGGCAGCACCCACAATGTCCTCAAACAGCAGGATTATCCCAGCTTCAGCAGTATCTCAAACATCTGGAGTACACCAACTCCTGCACTGTACTTAAACTCAGGGGTTATCCCATTATCTACAGCATTTTTCAAACACCTGGCTTACTCCAGCACCTTCAGTGTTCTCAAACACCTAGGCGATACCACCACCTGCAAATTTCTCACACATGTGGATGAGCCCAGCATCCGCAGTATTCTAATCATGTGGATTGTCAAGGATGCACAATGTTCTCAAACAACTAGAGTTCCCCAGCATCAGCAGTGTTCACAATCACCACGGCTATCCAGTGTCTGCAGTGATCACAATTGCCTGGACTATCTGCAGCATGTGCAGTGCTGTCAGATGCGTGGGGTACTCCACTGTCCGCAGTGTTCCTAAACACCTAGACTATGCCAGCAACGGCAGGCTATAACTGCACAAGGCTCTCCCTCTGCACAGTGTTGCAGCGTCCTAAAACACCCGGGCTATGCCAGCATCCACAGTAGTCTCAAATACCTAGACTATTCCCAGTGCCTGCAATGTTCTCGAACACATGGACTATCCCAGTGTCTATGGTGTTCACAAGCACCTAGACTATCCCAATGTTTGCAGGATTCACAAAGACACTATCACGGTGCTCTTCTGTTCTCAAATATATGGAGTATCTAAGTGTCTCATGTTTTTACATACCTGGAGTATCCCTGAATATGCAGTCTTCTCAGACACATGGAGTATCCCAGCATGCCTTTGATCACAAGTATCCAGAAAATCCAGACACCTGCAATGTTCTCAATAACCTGGGTTATTCAGGCATCAGCAATGTTCTCTAACACCTGAATTATCCCAGTGGCTGCTGTGTTCTTAAATATATGGACTATGCCATTATCTCAAGATGTATCAAACATCTGGACCATTCCAGCATCTGCAGAGTCCTTTTTATTTTTTATCATTGCTCATTTACAGTGATCCTGCCTTTTTACCAATTGCTCTCCCCTACACTGTGGTCTGCCACTCCCACATCAATCCCACCATTGTCCATACCCCTGGGGCCTCTATTCGTGCCCATTCCCCTTCTTTCCTCCTTTGCCCCCACTTCCCCTCCCCCTCTGCACACTGCCCCTTTGTTTTTTATCCCCATGTCTCTTGTTCTGTGTTGCTCATCCGTTTGTTTTGTTGATTCATTTTCACTTATAGGTGAGCCCATATGGTATTTATCTTGAATACTGGCTTATTTCACTAAGCATAACACTCTACCACCATCAATGTGGTCACGGAGCATAGGAGTTCCTTCTCTCTTTCTGCTATATAGTATTGCATCGTGTGAATGTACCAGAGTTTTTTGATCCACTTGTTTACTGATGGACATTGAAGCTGTTTCCAGCACTTGGCTATTGTAAATAATGATGCTATGGACATTGGGGTGCATAGGTTCTTTTGGATGGCTGTTTCAGTATTTTTAGCATGTAGTCCAAGCAGGGGACTACTGGATTGAAAAGCAGTTCCATCTTTAGATATCTGAGGAAATTCCTGACCATTTTCCAGAGTGGTTGCACCAGCCTGCATTCTCTCCACAGTGTATTAGAGTTCCCTTTATTCCACAACCTCATCAGCACTTTTTGTTTGTTGATTTATTTATGATGGCCATTCTGACTGGTGTGACATGGTATCTCATTGTGGCTCTAATTTGCATGTCTCTGATGGCTAGTGATGTTGAGCATTTTCTTTTCATGTGTCTCTGGGCCCTCTGTATGTCTCCTTGGAGAAGTCTGTTCAAGTCCCTTGCCCATTTCTAACCTGGACCTTTTGTCTTCCCAGTGTGGAGTCCCGTGAGTTCTTTGTATTTTCTGGAGACCAAATGCTTGTCCAAGGTATCATTGGCAAATATGTTTTCCCATATAGTTGGTTCTCATTAAATTTATTTTTGAAGTTTTCTTTGGCCAGCAGAAGCTTTTTAATTTTGCATAGTCCTATTGATGTATTCTTTTCATAATACTCCTTGGCCTAGGGGGACAGACACACCAGTGAAAATATTTCTACATCTGATATCTGCAGTTTTCCTGCCTATGTTGTCCTCTAGCACACTGTTATGTTGTCACAAGTTATATGTAAGACTTTCATGCGTCTTAAGTTTATATTTGGTGTATGCTATAAGTTGATGGTCAAATTTTACTTTTTAGAATGCGCTCATCCAGACCTCCCAACACCATCTATTGAAGAGGCTATTTTTACTCCATTTTATGCTCTGGCCCACTCTGTCAAATATTAACTGACAAAATTGATATGGGTTTATTTCTGGGCTCTCTATTCTGTTTCATTGGTTTCAGTTACTGTTCTTATTCCAAATCCTGACTGTTTTGATTATACTGGTCTTGTAATATAGTTTGATGCATGGTATTGTGATAGCTCCTGTTTGTTCTTTCCCCTCTACATTGCTTAGGCTATTCAGGGTTGTTGGTGGTTCCACACACATTTCTGAAATACTTCTGCGATATCTTTGTACTACGTCATTGATATTTGGATGGGGTTGTGTTGAATCTATAGATGGTTTTGGGTACTATAGATTTTTTAATGATGTTAATTCTCCCAACCCATGAACATGGTATATGCTTCCATTTATTTTTGTCTTCCTTAATATCTTTCTTCAGTGTTCTGTAGATTAGTGAGTAGAGGTCTTTTGCCTCATTGGTTAAAATTATTCCTCGGTACTTTATTTTACTTCTTGCTATATTAAATGGGAATTTTTCCTTAATTCTGATTCAGAGATTTAATTGTTGGTGTACAAACATTCCTTTGATTTCTCAGTGTTGACTTTGTTTCCCACCATTTCCTAATTTGTTCATTGGGTTGAGCAGTTTTTTTAGTGGAGTCTATAGGGTTTTCTATGTACAGTAGCATTTCATCCGCCAACATTGACAACTTTACTTTCTCTTTTCCAGCTTTGGTGACTTTTATTCCTTTTTTCTTGTCTAATCACTGTGGCTGGAAGTTCCAATACTAAGTTTATCAGAAGTGGTAAAAGTGGGCTCCCTTGCCTTGTTCCTGATCTTAGGGGAAATTATAGCTTTTGCTCATTGAGGACGACGTCTCATGCATGGACTTCATTATGTTGAGGTAAGCTCTAGCTATTCTCATGTTATGGGTGATTTCATCATAAATGGGAGTTGTATTTTAGTAAGTGTTTTTCCCAGCACCTATTGGTATGGTCCTGGGGTTTTTGTCTCTCATATTTTTATGTGGGTATTACATTAACTGATTTGCGAATAGTGTGCCATGCCTGCATCCCTGGATCCCACTTGACAATGGCGTATGATCATTTTAATGCATTGCAGATTCTGGTTTGCCACCATTTTGTAAGGGGTTTTAGCATGTAATTCATCAGCCATATAATCCTGTAGTTTCCCTTTTTTCTGTTGTGTCTTTTTCTGGGTTTGGAATTAGGATAATATTCACCTCATAAAGGAGTTGGGGAGTCTTGCCTCTTTGGAATTTGGAATAGTTTGAGAAAATTTGGAGTAGTCAACACAATGGGGCTCACTGACCTCTTGGTACACATGGTCCTTCTTTTTCATAGGATGTATATCTCACATCCATGCCATTTCTCCTGTTCTCTAAGTTTGAGAAGAGCAGGTAGGTAAGGTTGGTGGGCTCTGCAGTCTTAGTCCCTATCTTGTCAGAAAACCATGATCTCCTCCCATCAAATTAGCATCTGTCCTTCTATATAGTCTGGTATTTTCATGTGTAAACTATTGGTTCAGAAAGACCAAAGGTCCACGCTGAGTATAGATGGCCAATGAAATTTACCTTCTAGCCTGGCTGGTGTGACTCAGTGGATAGAGTGCTGGACAGTGTATCAAAGGGTTGCTCACCTGATTCCCAGCCAGAGCACATGCTGGGGTTGTGGGCTAGGTCCCCAGCAGGGGGCTCTTCAGAGGCAACCACACATTGTTGTTTCTCTCCCTCTCTTCCCCCTTCTCTTTACTGCTCTATAAAAAATAAATGAACAAATGAATAAATGAACAAACACACAAATTAAAAATGTATTAAGAAAAAATACATCTTAAAAAAAGAAACATACCTTCTAGTATTCCTATTATGTAGCTTAACTACCCAACCTTTCTGTGTCCTACTACATTTTCTTGTATTTTTCCTGATAATATTGGTTCGCAGAGTCTGAGAGACCACACTGAGTACAGATTACCAATTAAATTCACCCTCTGTATCTTCCCATTATCTGTTTAACTATCCAAACTTTACTTTAATAATTTATAAACTATCTCCTCAGGGCACATGGTGTGTTATGCATTTAGCAAAGCCCTCTGCACACAGCAACCATGAAGTATGGCTGCTAAAATCAGGTGGATTTACTGGACAACTTACACGAGTCAATGGCTCTACATTTAATTTCATGATTTAAACCATAAATGAGCTACATATTCTTATCTTGACTTCAACATTACCATTCTGTATATCAGAGAGTTTGAAAGATCTGCTCAAAGGTGTAATGCAAACTTCCGTCTTGGCTTAATCCAGCATAAATCCCAGCCTGCTAAAGTGCACTCCATCTACCTAGGTCATCCCTCTGGACTTAGAGGAACTGTAGCATCCAAATTACTTTCTCTTACCCAGTTCTTGTCTAGAGTGCTCTCCAGATGTGCTTGTTTCTGCAGAATGGCACCCTAGTTTCTGTTCCTGCTCTGAGCCACTTTCATCAGCAAATTTCCTTTCTGGACAATTCCTTCAAACCAGATTCATGACTTAATGACATCCCGGACATCACTTTCAATGTAAGAGTCACGTAGCAAAAGATCAAATGCACTTATTTAATTCTTTAGGGCTTATGGTATATTTTCTCATGCATGGCTTTAATGACTACTTCAACCACCCCCACAAAACACCTGAGGAGTATGAATATTAGAGGGAGAAGACAGGGCCTATATACACATTAAAATTCAAGTCCAGCACCCTTGCCTTTAGGCACTTCTCTTTCACCTTTCTCTATAAAAGTGAGAATGAGGTACACTGGGGTGAGTATATAGACACAGTTGGCAGAATCAGGTCTACAAAAAGGAAGAGGCAATGCTAACATTTGCAAATTTTTATATGTTGGAAATATTATGTGTCCTTGGGTTAGATGGATTCCTCCAATATTGCTTGAATAAGGTTGTACCACTAGCTAGATCTTTTTGCTTTCCTGATCTATAGCAAGCTAGTTCTCAAAGTTAGAGTGAACAAGAAATATACGGATGTTCACTAGTGTGTTTTGTGATCTATGGAACACAGTGAACATGAGGTTATGGTCCTGCTGTCAATTTACCCCTCAGCTGATGCCATATTTAACATTTCAGAAAAAAAAAAAACTATCTTCACTGTTCATTGACCTATCCTAGTTTTTAATTTGTAATTGGGAAAGCATTCATTCAGCAAATGTCAGGGGAGGGGGCCTCAAGGGCTTGGGGCTTCTGACAACAATCAGGTATGGACCAGCCTGTCAAACAGCTCACAGAATGCAGAGGCAGGCAGGCAAACAACTGCTTCTAAACAGGCTGACAGTCGCCTATTTAGTGCTCAGAGAAGGAAGCTACATGGCTGGGCATTTGAAGCCAGACCCTGATTGATGAGTTTCTTGTGAGTAGTCTGTAATGCATATGAAGTCCTTACATCATCATTTTACTTGCTGTTTTCCAGTTGTGAAACCTGAAGCTCCTCAGGGATGGGGGATGCCTTCTTAGTTGGGATGCTCTGATGCCGGAGGGCCTATGTCCTCCTTCATGTGAGACCATCCACGAACAAAATGCCTAAAAGAGCTGTCATCTTCCCTTAGTCAGAGGGTCTTAGTGCCTCTCTCACTTCACCATAGAAGAAGAGAATTTTTGTGGGAATCACCCATCAGATGAATGATGTAGTGGTACATGGATAATACAGTTGTAACCTTTATAAAACTATGAAAATTTCAACAAGCATGTAAGTTCTTGAGAGGTGCCATTGATTAGATTTCACTACCACGGATACAGTGACGTGGTACAGGTAATCTAATATTTCTCTATCTCTGAAACTCTCTGCATTTTCCTACTCATACCTGCATTTGTATGCACGGGGATGATTTTCTTGTCAACAGTATTTGGGGAATACTCACCTTCTGTTCCCTTCTGAAGGCCACTCCGGAACATTTGACTACAGGATGAAGACAAATCAGTGTTCTAAAACCTGGAGATGCTCCTTAGGTTCACAAGCTTCTGAATCAGAGAGCAGTCCAAGGGTAACCTGCAATAACATATTTTTTTTTCTGAGCTATCATTACGATTACGGCCTATGCTTCTCTTGGGGGCTTCAACTAATGTGGTCAAAATGCTTACATTTAGGCCAAAATGCATCTGGGCTTCATGCAACATTCATATGGTATCTATCAAAATAAATTGGCTTTACATGACAAAAAAACATAATAAAATTCATGTAACCTTGCACATACTCCATTTATTTAACATTAGCCCTTCTCCTTTCTGTCTTCTTAATTCCAACGGGTCTAGTTCAGGCTAAAGGTCCCATGGTCACCTTGCCTCCTTTATTTCTTATCTTTCCACGCCCCTCCCTAATCATGAGATTCTGCTCAGCATCATAAATTCCTAGGAACAGAGTCTCAGTTCTGTTGACCACAGAAATAGAACTTCCAACAAGTTAAGGTAACACCTGACTTCAGCTGTATTTCAACCCCAGACCCATGAAAACATACCAAACCTCCCTACCACTCGCTCACAAAACTAGGGGGGATGAAGCTACTGCTGACACCATGATTGGATGAAAAGGTTCACTGCTCCTCACCCTGACTCAAAACCTCAGCTTCCTTAATCACCCCACATGCCCCCGAGCAGCCCTTCAGGCAGTCATATCTGAAAGCACTGCTCAGCTGCCAGACCTACCCCCTTCTCTCGTGATGACTGGTATTCTGAGTTATTTATCATTCACTTTTATGTGTGTATGTTTACTGAGTATTAATGTATGTATAAATATGCATAATTATGACACATTTGAAAAGTTTGTATGAGTTGCCCCTTACTGTACATTACACTGTTTGTCCTCTTGCTTGTTTGCCTACCAAGCAAACACTTCCCTTGTCATTCTAGGGATGCGGCCTGACCTAAAGCAGGTCCACGTCAGGAGGGCAGCTCTGGTTCCTCTGACTCCTCACCTTGCTGCCTCGGAGTCCATTCTTCACTGGAATCCTCACTCTTGTCCATTGGGGGCTTCATGGCAGGCATGCGTTGCCACATGAAAGCTGCTTGAGGGGCTCTGAGACCTGCATGAAACAAAATCCTATTCCTGAAAGTGAAGGTCTTGAAAGAGCATCATACACCACAAAGCCCATGCAGCTTGACCAGGTGGGTCAGACAAGTCCAGAACAAGGCGATTTGAGCTCAGTGTTTTCCACATCAGCCCAGCCCTGACACAAAACCTCATAATGCCCTGAAGTTGGGGTCCAAACAGAAGAGAGCTGTAGGCAGATAGAGCCACCTGAGCCAGAGCCAGCCTAGTAGCCTGTCACGTTGACCAGGCTCCTCCCCACTAGCACCTCCCTTTATCTTGGCTATGAGCCCAAGGACTAATTTAATCAGTCTTATTTAATCATTGTGGCTGGAAGTCCCAACACTATGTTGAACAGAAGTGGTGAAAGCAGGCACCCTTGCCTTGTTCCTGATATTAGGGCAAACTTTTAGTTTTTGCCCATTGAGGATGATGTTGGCTATAGGTTTCTCACGTATGGCCTTTAGTACGTTGAGGTATGCTCCTGCTACTCCCACAGCACTGGGAGACTTAATAATAAGTGGGATCCAGCACCTATTGCTATTATCCTAGGGTTTCCATCTTTTCTGTTGTTTATGTGGGCATTACATTATGTGATGTGTGAACAGTGTGCCACCCTTGCATCCCTATGATGAATCCCACTTGATCATGGTGTTTGATCATTTTAATGTATTGCTGGATCAGGTTTGTCACTATTTTGTAAAGACTTTTAGCCATTAGCCATATGTTCATTAACGATATGTTCCTGTATTTTTCTTTCTTGGTTGTGTCTTTGGACACAAACCAAATCCAGGGTATTCCATACCTGAGGATGGAATTCCATACCCTGGATTTGGAATTAGGATGATACTGGCATCATAAAGGAGTTGGGGAGCTGTGCATTTTTGGAATTTTGTAATTGCTTGAGAAGATTCTGGGTGAGCTCTTCTCTGAACGTTTGGTAAAACTCTCGTGTGAATCTGTTTGGCCCAGAGATTTTGCGTGCCACGGGCTTTTCAGTGTCCTTACATACCTGGACTACCCCATTATTGCAAGAATACTCTAACAACCGGATGATCCCAGCAAATATTCTCAGACACCTGCATTATTCCAGCATGTGCAGTGTTCTTAAATATTTGCACTATCCCATTGCTTCTCAAACCAATGCATTATTCTGGCATCTTCAGCATTCTCAAATGCCCGATGATCCCAGCCATCTGTAAAGTTGTGAATCATGTGGAATATTTCAGCATCTGCAATGTTTTCAAACATCTAAGATGCTATCATCAGCAAAGGTCTCAAATACTGGGACTGTACAAATGTCTGCAATGTTTTCAAATACTGGCACTGCCCCTGCATCACCCATTATTTCAAACAGCTGGAGTATCTCAGCCTTTGCAGGGTATTCAAACACCTGCATGATCACTTTGCCTTTTTGTTCTCAAGAATCTGGACTATCCCATCATCTGCATTTTCTCAAACAAGTAAACTCCTAAGTGGCTGAAGTGTTCCCACATACCTTGACTATCTTACTGTCTGCAATATTTTCAAACATCTGACCTATGTTTCCCATTTTCAGTGTTGTCTGACTCCTGGACTACTTCAGCATCTGCACTGTTCTCATATGCTTGGGTTGTTCTGGACTCTTCTGTGTTCTCAAACCTGGACTACCCTGGCATCTTCAGTGTCACCAAACACCTTGATTATTCCCAACATCTAAAATATCTCAAAACCTCAAATATCCCAGCACCCTGAGGTATACTGGCCTCTGTGATGTCTCCAACAGCTGGAGTATCCTACGGTTTTTGGTGTTTTCAAACACTTGTGCTATACCAAATTCAATGATTTTGACATCTGGACTATTCACAGCATCATTAGGTTTCTCAAACAGTGGAGTATCCCAGTGTCTGAAGTACTCTCAAGAGCCTGCTGTATGCCAGAGTCTTTTCCTTCTCATACATCTGGCCCGTGTTAGTGCCTGCAAATTCTCAAACACCAGAAGTAGTTCAGGTTTTCAGAGTACTCAAACACCTGAACTATATAAGAGTCTGCATGCTTAAAAAACCACCGGGGCTAATTCCAGTGTCTACAGTGTTCTCAAATGCCTGGACTACCCCACACCTCTATTCCATGACTCTTCAGTGTTGTAAAGACTGAATTTTCCCAGTGCTTTAAGTGCCTTCAAGCACATTGAGTATCCATGCATCTTTCTTGTTCTCAAACATCTGCACTCTCCAAGCATCCTCAATTGTCTCAAACAACTGGGCTTTCCCAGAATCTGCAGAATTTTGAAGACATCTGGACTAGTCTCACAGCTGCAGCATGATGAACACTTGTACCTTCCCTTGTCCTGAAATTTTCTCAAACACCTGGACTATCTCACACTCTTCAGTGTTCTCAAACACGTGGGGTATTCCAGCTTCTGCAGTGTTCTCTAACCCTTAACATACCCAGTGTTAGCAATGTTCTCAAACACCGTGACTATTTCAGCTTTTGCAGTGGCTCTCCAACACCTGGATGGTTCCAGCAAAATCAATATTCTCAGACACAAGGACCATCCCAGCATCTGTTATGCAACACCTGGATTATTCACCTCATCGAGTACCCCAGCATCTGCAATGTTCTTAATGAACAGGACTATCACAGGCTTTGCAAAGCTCTCAAACGCCTTTACTTTTCTCAGCATCTTTAGTGTTCTCAAACACTGTGAAGTCACAGCATCTATGACGGTCTCTCTGCCTGCTGTGTTTTAAAGCCATGGGGCAATTTCAAGGTCTTCAATATTCTCAAATACCCTGAGCAACACAGGGTGACCAGTGTTCCCAATTACATGGACTGTCCTTATCATAAATGACACTCCCAAAGCCCCAAATATTTCAACATCGTTAGTGTTCCCAAACACCTGAACTATCCCAGTATCTGCAAAGCTCACAAACACCTGGACTATTACAGTGTCAGCAATGGTCTCAAACACCTGGATGGATTGAGCATTTGCAAAATTCTCACACACCCTAACTATCCCAGCATCTTCTGTGTTAGGAAACACCTTGACTGTCCCAGCCTGCTGTGTTGTAAACCCTTTGAGTAGCTCAGAGTCATATTGTTCACAGACATCTGAACTATCCCTGCATCTGCAATGTCCTCAAACACTGGAATATCTCAGTGTCAGAGTGTTTTGGAATACATGTGCCTCTTAGTGTCTTTGATGTTCTCCAACACCTGCACTATTTCCAGCACATTCACGTGGACTATGCAGGCATCTGCAATGTTCTAAAACACCTAGGCAATGGAAGCATCTGCACTGTTCTCAAACACTTGGACTGTCCCTGCATCTGCAGTGTTTTCAAGGAGCTGGGCTCTGCAAATCACTGCAGTTGTCTTCAACCACTTGTAGTTTTTCAGTGCCTGCAACATTCTGAAATACCAGGATTGTTCCCAGCCTCTTCAGTGTTCCCAAACACCTGGACTATGCCAGCAAGTTGCAGTGTTCAAACACCTGGACAATCCCAGCATCTGCTTTCATCTCAAACAGCTGAACTCTCTAACAGTATGCAGTGTTCCCGAACACTTGGAATATTCCAGAATCTACAGTAGTCTTAAATATCTGTTGTATTCCAGTGTCAGCAAGTTATCAAACTCCCGGATGATTCCAAGCATCTTCACTGACCAAACACCTGGAAGGTCTTAGTTTCAGCTGTTTTTCTAGCACACGTACTATTTCCAGCCTCTGCAGTGTTCTCTAGCACCTGGTGTGTATAGTGTCTGCGGTATTCTGAAAAAATGGAGTATCTTTTTCTCTCCAACATCTGGACTATATGCCTGTCTACATTATTCACAAACACTGTGAAAAAGCCCAGAAACTTCAAAGTTCCCAAACACATCGGCTACCTCACTTTCTGCAAGGCTATCAAACACCTGGACTATGCCGCATTTTCAGTGTTCTCAAACCAGGACTCTTCCGGAATTTGCAAGTTCAAACTTGGGAGTTATCCCCACATCTGCAATGTTTTAAATACCCTGGACTATGCCTCATTTGCATATCCCCAAGCACCTGCGCTTTACTGGTATCTGCAGTGTTTTACAACACCTGTTGTATCCCTGTGGTATCCCAGCATGTGCAGTGATCTCAAACACCTGGGGTATTCCCACAGTGTAGTGTCCTCAAACACCTAGTGTCCCCCAGGTTGGGCAGTGTTGTCTAACACCTGGTGCTCCATGTGTCTTTTTGTTCTCAAACTTTGGGACTATCCTAGTGTCTGCAATATTCTCATACACCTAGAATATCCCAGTGTCTCCGGTGGCCTAAAACACCTTTAGTACTCAACCGTCAACAATGATCTCATAACATTGGGTGTATGCCAGAGTTATTTTCTTCTCAATACCTAGACTATCAGAATATCTGCAATATTCTAAAACAACCATAATATTGCACTATCCTCAGCGTTCTCAAACACCTGAACTATATATATTAGCACCTGTATGGTTCAATCACACCAACATCTGCAATGTTCTCCTGCAAACTCCAGGACTATTCCAAGCAAATGCAGTGTTCTAAACACCTGAAGTATAACAGGGTTTGCAGTGTTTTAAAAAATTAAATCAAGTATCTCTCCTCTTTTTGCTTTACAAATGCCTGAATTTTTGCTACACCTACAATGTTCTCAATCATCTGGGACATTCCAGAATGAGCAGTGTTCTCAAACAGCTGTAATATCCTAGGGTCTGCAAGGTACTCAAACCACTGGGCTATCTAAGAACATGCAATGATTATTTTAGCATCTGCATGCTTTCAAACACTTGTGAAATCCCAGCTTCTGCAATGTTCTCAAACACCTGAAATATTAAATATTGGCATCTTCAGTGTTCTCAAACACTGAGCATTTCACCCCTAGCAGTTATCTCAGTCACCTGGTGTACCCTACTTCTTTTTTGCTCTGAACATTCTTGAGTGTCCCAGCATTTTCAAGATCTCAAAGAAGTGGACTTGCTCAGCGTCCAAAGTGTGCTCAGCCATCTGGAGCACCACAGCATCTTTTCTTTCTCAAACATATGGAGCCTCCCTGCATCTGAAATGTTCTAAGTCACCTGGGCTATTCCAGAGCCTGCATTGTCCTAAAGTGCCTGGACCATACCGGCATATCCAATATTCTCAAACACCTAAACTCTTCCCAACATCTCCAGTATTCTCAGACACCTGCCCTATCCTAGCATCTGCGATACTCTCATACTTCTGCACTACCCCAGGGTCTTCAGTGTTCTCAAACAGCTGAAATATCCCAGCATCTGCAAAATTTCCAATTTTATAAACTTGAAGTATATTAGAATTTTGGAATGTTCTCAAGCAGCTGAACTTCCCGCATCTGCCAGTTCCGAAACATCCGTACAATCCACAGTCTACATTGTTCTGAAACACCTGGATGATTCCTAGAAAATTCAATGTTCTCAAACAATTGGAGTGCTTCAGCCTCAGCATTGATCTCAGTCACTGGGGCATCCTTATGTCTCCTTGTTCTGAAATATCAGAACTGTCCCAGCATCAGGAGTATTCCCAAACAACAAAAATATCCAAGCGTCCTCAGGTTCCCCAACACCCGGACTATCCCAGGATCTACAGTGTTCTCTGAAACCTGGAAAATTCCAGCAACTACAATGTTCTCAAACACCTAAATCGTCAGTGTCTACAAAGTTCTCAAAAAATAGGACTAGCCGAGAGTCTGCAGTCTACTCTACACCTAGCACTATTCTGGTGTCTTCTTTGTTCTTACATTCTTGCACTGCCTAACATATGCAATGTCCTAAAAATCCAGGATTTTCAGCATCTGCAACGTTCTCAACTAACTGAACTATCCCAGCATCTGCAACATTCACAAACACCGGGATAATCTTTGCAACTTCTCTGTTCTCTAAAACCCAGGCTCCTCACTTTGTGGAAAGTTTCCAAATCCTGGGACTACCTCAGCATCTGCAATGTTAAAAAGCCCTGGGCTATTCTCGCATCTGCAGTGTCCTTCCTAAACACCTGGGTTCTAAAATCACCTGCCGTGTTCTCAGACTCCTGCACCATACCAGCATGTGCAATGTCCTCACACTTGTAATGATCCACAATTTGCAGTATACTCATACATCTGGACCCTCCCAGAATCTGCAAAGTTCCCAAACACATGGATATTGTAGCATATACAAAATTCTCAGTTGCTGGGTGAGGGGAACTTTGGCCTGGGATGTTCCCCTGGGCTGCCATAGATGGAAATAAAGAGTTGGCCCAGATGCAACCTTGTAGCTCTGGTGGGAAAAGGGGTGGTGATACCGTCTAGTGGAGAATGCCTGAAGCCCTTCTCTGTCATGGCTTTTATTAGGGCCAGGAAGTGCAGGGGAATAATACACACATGCATACCTTATCAGTCATGTCCAACAAGCTATAGTCATAAAAATCTTACACTATCTATACATAACAATTAAAGAAACACCAAAATCTTTTCAGATTGGAGTCTGTGAGGCAAGCAGGTGCCAGATCGCTGTAAAGGCGTATATCATGAAGTAGGGAGTTCCACTCCTCATGCCTTGAACTCAGCCACCTGGGTTATACTAACAGGGCTTATCACTGAGCAGAGCCAGCTTCAGAGGTCAAAAATGTGCATTTCAGGCCTGATTCCCACAGGAACCTTGGTGTTAGAAACAAGCCATGCCTTCCACCTGCGGTATGTCCTGGTTTTCCAGGGAGAATGACAGGCCCTTTCAGAGCGTGCTCTCACAGGGCTACAATCTCCAAAACCACACGGAGGGGTCCCCAGTATCTCCCCCAGTTTTGTTTGCCATGGTGGACACGGAGGTTGGTCCATTGAAGCCTGCTACTTGCTCTTCGCATATACAATTCCTGGAAAACAACTTGTATATTCAAGGTACAACAGACCACAATGATTAGGATGCATCCTATAGCCCCCATGACCCAGAAATGCAGATTTAGTCCTTCAAAGCAAGTTTTTGGATTGAGCCATTGCAAGTCACTATGCAGGGTCTGAAAGACCTCCTGCTCAGTGAATTGTTTAATGTCCTGATGCTGCTGAAGGTGCTCAAGCCGGAGTTAATTGATTTGTCCTTTGAGATCGGTGGAAAAGGCCCCTTGCAAGTGATGTTGGACCTCCTCCCATGAATGCTGACTGGAGTTCCACTTCAGCAGAGTGACACACAGCCTAGAGAAGCCTGGATCACAAGTGAATTGCTGGTGAGTGACAAGAGCATCCTGTCATTCTCTCAGCCGTATTCTTGCAGACTCTACAGCTGAGAGCCTGGCAAGGATCTCCTGGTCAATACGTGTTCGTTGGATCATTTCCTGAGTTGTATTGGTGAGGAGGACATCAACAGCATGAGCAGTCTGGACTGATTCAGCCAGAGCAGTGGCAGCCACTGCAATGGAGGGGGTCCATAATGATACCGGAAACAATACAAGCAATGAGAGTCCCTAAGAAGCATTGCACTCTCACTTGAAGAGAGAGAGCATGGTTGAGGGCGGTCAGACCTCCTGGATCTTCCCATTTACAGGTAACCTTAATGGGCAGCCAGGTTTCTGTTTTCGAACTACAAAAAACATAGTGAGGCTGAGTTGAGTTACATTAGCGTGGGTAAGACAGCTAGCATAGATAGAGCCAAGGGGCATATAGAGACTAAATATCTTAGAGTTATTATTATAGGTTAAATGAGGTGCCCCTGGGATGGCTGGAAAAAGATAGGGATGGGAAGCACACACAGTAAACGAGGGGGTATATACTATTGTCCCCATCCTTTCCTCCTTTAAAGCCTATGGCTCCTATAAGTGAGAAGGTAGCTTGCAATCCCTTACTGTCAATGGCATGTGCACACCATTTAAAAGGTATAGGTAAACACCGAGTGTCACATAGTGTGGAAAAACAAGCAGGCAAGTGTTCTGACACATAGACAGTATTTGTAGGAATGGATAACCAATGTTGTTTTTCCTCTAAAGGGCCATCTGGTGTTAGCCAAACACCTCCAGTCCAGTTGGTATTGTTCCTAGATAAAGGAGGCTCTGAATTCCACCAGGTATGGAGTCTAAATATGGGAGAGTCAGGGATATGGCTCCAGTAAATACGTTGAGTTTCAGCAGTGGGGCCCAAGCCATCAAAACAAGCTAACAGAACAAGTAACAATATGGTTTTGATGGAATTAGAGGACACTGCTGACAAATAGGCTAGAAATCAATTTTCAGGAGTGTCTTGTACCACTGTATCCTTCATGACCTCTTCAGTGCATAGATTGAGCCAGGGGACATATAGAGACTAAAGGCTGTTAAGGGTTTTTAAGTCTCCCCACATTATCCCCCA
Organism: Phyllostomus discolor; assembly: GCF_004126475.2. Classification (NCBI taxonomy): domain Eukaryota; kingdom Metazoa; phylum Chordata; class Mammalia; order Chiroptera; family Phyllostomidae; genus Phyllostomus; species Phyllostomus discolor. Next base: position 27,211 of record NW_023397494.1, on the reverse strand, counting down.
GGGTTCAGGTGGTACAGTGGTCTCTGTGGCCTGCCCACCCCGCCCTCTGTTCTGGTGACAGGCTTGGATCCGACATCGGCATTTGGGCATGGCCATCTGGGACAGCTGGCTGATCAGGTCCTCGAGATGCTGGAACCTCTCGTTCTGTCCGCAAGGGTTGGTGGGGTCCATCTCCCATGGTAGGGTTTCCTTCTTTCAGCAGGTAGCCACAAAGGGCCTGTAGGGTCTGAAACACAAGCCTGCCCTCTTCTGCTGGTTAACAATTCAACTGGCCCCTCCCATTTTCCTTCTCCTAAAGGATCTATGTCCAAACACTAAGGGATGGGACCCCTTATTATCTACCTTTTGCAATTGAAATGTTTCTCGATTGGTGTATCAAGAGAATTATTGCAATTAGGAAAATTGTAAGTATACATGGCCAGCATTATGCGATTTCTGGGAGGGGGTTTCCTGCCTCCCCCTTTTTTGTTTTTTTAAGAAGAGTTTTAAAAATATGATGGGCACGTTCAATAATTGCTTGGCCTGCGGGATTTTAAGGGATGCCTGTTTTGCGTTGAATTCCCCATCTTTGTAGAAAATCTTGGGTGGATTGGGCTGTATATCCCAGTCCGTGGTCAGTTCTAACTTGTTGTGGATGGCCCAGATGGCTAAAAGCCTCAAGCCAATGGGCCTGGATATTTTCAGCTGATTTCGCTGGTAAGGGTGGAAGCATATAATGCTTTGAAGAAAGTATCAATAGAGACATGAAGAAACTTAAACTTCCCAAAAGGGGGGTAATGGGGGACATCAGTTTGCCATATTACTTGTGGCTATAAACCTCTAGGATTAATTCCAATAGAGGGAAATGCCTTACCTAAGGCCTGGCAATCTGGACATTCCCTAATAATTTGTTTGGCTTGAGAACGTGGGAGTTTGAGCTTCTTTCGACATGCATGACTATTTTGATGAAAACACTGATGGGAGGCAAAAGCCTTTCAAAGGTATCTACCATGCTCACTAGAGCATCAGCTGTGGCATTGCCTCCAGACTTAGGACCCAGAAGGCCTGTATGGGAGCACATATGAGTAACAAACAGGATATGTTCCCTTTTATCTAGCAAAGCTTGCTAGGTTAAAAACAGGCTGAGAAGAGGGTGGGGGTGTCAATGGGTCCCTTAAGGAGAGCCTGGTCTATGTGAAGGAGAGTATATACAGTATGACCAGAGTCACAAACTAGATGCAAGGGCTCGTGAGGCCACTGTTGGAGAGCCACAGTGGTCACTGAAAGCTCGGCCCATTGGGTGGAAATATGACCGTAAGAAATACAGTGTTTATACTCCTCATTTTCCTGCCAGGTGATGGCAGCTTTTCCTGTTTTGTTTGTTTGTTTGTTTGTTTTTGTTTTTGTTTTCCCCTGAGCCATCAATAAACACAGTCCTTGTTTGGGGGATAGGGGTCTTACCAATTTTCTCTTTCAGGCCAACACTGAGAATTGGGAAGTTTTGTAATAATTTTTCTGAGGGCAAGCTAATTTCTATTTTGGTTGAATATTACTACTACCAAAGCCTCTTTCCCCTGTTTTAATATTTTGAGTATTTGGAACTGTATAAGGAAGTAGAAGAAGTTGGGCTATATGAGTTGGGGCAGGAATGACATGATATCCAAAGGCTCTGATCATAATTTTTCTCCCTGATAATCAGAATCAATCACTCTGAGCTGGACTAAAATCTTATTTAGTGGCAATGCTAGACCTTCCTAAAACCAATCCAACAGTGCCCTCAGGCAATGGACCCCATACCCCTGTAGGAACTATGAGGATTTTATCCTGTTCCTTTAAGATGAGCTCTTGGGTAGTGCCAGTGACCAACTCCAATCCTGTGCATCCCCTCGTGGTGATGGAAGCACCACGGTCAGAGTCTCAGTATGTTCCTGAGCCCACAGCAGTTGACTGATGCTGTGGCAATAACTCCTATTGGGGTTCAGGACTCCGGAGTGCATGCCCCTCTGCCCATTTAACTGAGGCGGGAGCAGCTTGTCATTTTTTAACATATGGAGATCTACACTCACTTGCCCACTATTTACCCTTGCCACACCTTGGGCAGTCTTTACTGGGCAGATTTTTTAGACTATTCTGTTGTCTGTTCCAGCACTCCCGGCAGGTGTGCCCCAGTCTGCCACAATTAAAGCTTTTAATATCTCCGTTGATGGCTGCTGCCAGCAATGTGGCTTGATGTTGTTCCGTGCCTACATTCCCGCAAGCCTTGATAAATTGACTAGTACTAGTGGTGATTAGTTTGAGAGGATTGAATACAGCCTTACAATCGTTATTTCCATTTTCATAAGCCAATTGTAATAAAACGATCTCGGCTGCCTCCTGATTCTCAGTCTTCACTTTTGAATTGCTTCTTGTAGTCTATCGATAAAGTCTAAATAAGACTCTGTGACTCCCTGCGGATATTAAGGAAAGAGCCTCGCCCGCGGGCCTTAGCTTCCCCCGACCATCTTTAGGGCAGGAGAGCTGCCTGGGAGCTTTGAATGAAAACCAGAGGATCCATTTCCACCGGATCTTCAGTGGTTTCAAATTCGTTTCTGAGCAGCATGCTAAGCTGGACTGGCATTTCGTTGCGGTTATTTTCTGCTGCTTAGCAGCAGCAGCAGCAGCAGCAGCAGCGATCAGAGTACTCTGAATGCCACACCGAAAACTGCGCCAGCATTAGGACCCTTTGAGGTAAGGCAAGCCAATCAGAGGGTGCCACCCCATACCCTTCAGTGACAGCTGAGAGGAGTCCCAGAGTATATGGCGGCAGAAGCCCATTGTTTTTATTGCTGTTTTTTTGTTTGTTTTTTATGTTTTAATTTTTTTTTTTTATGTCTGTATATCTCAGAAGGCAAAAAGGCTCATGCGCTGGGTTCCCCTGCCTGTTAGTGACAGTGGGGAAGGCCGATAGCGCTTCCCAATCTCTCACTTTCGCAGCTTTTCGGAGACATTGCTGCATAGCGGAGGCAGTCTGCCTAGTGGTGGGGGGAGGCCGGCATGGATCTAGTGGAGGAGTGGGGGGGCATGGGGCGGAGGCAGACTCCGAAGGTGCACAGAGCTTCTAGCTCAGTCAGTCGGGAGGGAGCAGCTTCTCCTGTGGGTCATCCGGGAGCCCGGCGGACAGAGCAGTGGGGATGGGCACTCCCTCCTCCATTTGCAGCAGCTGAGTAGCTGCTTGCATTTTAAAATCGCAACTTTTATCCTGTACTTGGAAAGACAGGCCCCCTGCTTTTTCTGGGCCAGCCTTTTCCTCCGTTTGCAGTGGCAGCGGATTTTTATTATTAGCAAGTATGCCCGCCTTAGCAAGTATGCCCGCCATTGCCCTAGAGGTCCTCTCATTTTCCTCTAAATTTTCCAGATCATGAGGTTTGCTAGTATGAAGACGGACGGGAGTCAGGATGACTAGGCTCCAGGGTGATAAATTCTGGTATCCTATTGATGTCCCGTTCTCCCGGAACCAGTTGAATATCTGCCCTGCTTTTTTCCCACACGACCAAATCTAGAGAGCCTTTGTCTGGAAAGCACGGAGAGTAGCTCTTTATTGTCTTTAACAAATTAGTTAAATTCTATTTTTTTACCGGACATCCCGCAGCCTGAAGGAGATGCTGAAGCAGCCCAGAATACATCTCCTGCTCCTTAGAAAGTCCCAAACCCATGTTGGTGGCTGGGAGGGATAGTTTTACTTTCAGTTTTGCACTTGTTCACTCTCCTCCTAACAGTTCTATAAGCCTCTTCTGACTAAGTGATGGGGGAGGAATAAATGTGGTGGGTCGCAATGTGCTGCTAGTGAGGAGAGCTCCTAAGGGTGTCACCCTGTAGTCATCCCTGCCTCGATTATGTGCCTTGGTTTCTCCCTGGTTTGTCTAGAACAACCAGGGGGGCTCAGAGTGCTGGATGACCAATCCTTATGTGCACTTCCGTAGACGAGCCAAAATTTAATTACTGTGGTAGAGTTCCCTATGAGGCCCCTGCACAACTCAGGGAATGGCCCTAGACACCCCGGCAGGGCCCCGCTCAGGTAGGGACGCCCAAAGGTTTGGGCCAGGAGTGGGGGAGGAAGTGCCTCTTGTCTTTGGACTCTGGCCCAACCAGAGCACTCATAAATAACCCTGTAAGTAGTCGCTGATTTTAAAACTGATTAAAGGGAAAGCCTTTGCTCTTTCTCCCAAGCCTAAGCCTAGGTGGGGGTTGTGCCTTGGGGATGGGCTCGTGAGTGCTTTTATAGTGTGCCTCTGGTTGCATGGACTTTTGCTTGCGGCTGGCGGGAAACCTACTGTTCTGTCCCCGTCCATGTTCTAGGATATTCTTCCACGTGTGTCTTCTAGCTGTGAGAGCCCTAGTGGGTTTTAACTACTTGACCCATGCCTGCGGGGTGTGGAAAACGCTTGGGAGAGAGCAAGAGCCCTACTCACTAAAGAGGATGCAGAGGAGAGAAGGTGATACCAAATGCAAAATGGTTGCAAAGAAAGTTAGCCAGGGAAGAATTCCCTTTTCCCTTGTCTTACACACCCCTGCACATAACCAGAAAGTTCCTGATACCACGGTCCCTTTGCCTGTGGCATGAAGGTGCTGAATCCCAGCTTGAGTAGATGTGTGCTCTGTGGCAATGGCTCACAGCCTCTGTCCCTGTCCCGAGCACCAGATGAGGGAAACTTTGGCCCATGGGGACCCCCAGGGCCGATGGTGGTAAAGGCGTATGTCATGATGCAGGGAGTTTCATTCCTTATGCCTTGAACTCAAGTATCTGAGTTATACCAACAGGGGTTATCACTGAACAGAGCTGGCTTCAGAGGACAAAAATGTACATTTCAGGCCCGATTCCCACAGGAACCTCGGTGTTAGAATCCAGTTGTGCCTGCCACATGCGTTATGACCTACTTTTCCAGGGAGACTTACCTGCCCCTTTCAGAGCTTGCTGTCATGGGGCTACAATCTCCAAAACCACACAGGGTGTGTTCCATAACACCCAGGAGCATCTTACCACCTGCAATGTTCTCAAACAGCTGGACTATCTTTTTTCCTCAAACTCCTGGACAATGCACAGAAAGTGCCAAAAGCATGTTCTTGGTTCTTATGCTCTTTTGAGGGACTCGGGAGACTTGTCTTTCACCACTGTGGAAGACCCCTTTGTATTCTGAGAGTCCATAATGTAGGTAGGTCTTTTTCAAAAAGCAGGTAACTTCTGGCTTGAGTGACAATGATGGGGGCCACAAAGGCCCTATGCTGCTCTCTGGAAGTGCTTGTTGATGGTGAGGCTCCACAGCTCTTTGTTGTCCATAAGGGGCCAGCCAGTGAACAGCCCACAGCCTGTATCCCGGGTGCGCCTTTGTAGGTGGCATTGTTCGTAGCAGCAGCAGCAAAAAATGGTGTTGTGCCCACAGACATTCAGGGCCAGACTTGGCTCTCAGCCCTGTGGGGAAGGGAGCCTGACATTCAGGCTGGACTGTCTCCTGAAGCCAGTGCCCCCGACCTCCAAGTCAGGAGGAAACTCCTGACTCCTCTGACTGTTTCCCAGGGGAGGAAATATCTGTGTCCTAAGTCAGGGCTGTGGGATAATAAGTAGAGTTCAGCTGAAGGCCTTACAGCCCCAGGGCAGACCCTGACCTCAGCGCCCATCACCTTGGGAACAGTACTAGATTTACTGCTCGTGGCCACTTTAGCAAGAGAGCAGTGTCCAGATATGCCTCCACATTTCCATTGCTGGGAGTAACAGCATGGACCATTGCCAGCCTCTGTCTGTGTCCTGGCATTTCTGCCTAGGCATCAAAGGACACAAACTGTGGCTTAATTCAGAGAGGGGAGGGCTTTGGAACCATAGAAGGCCCACCAATCGGTCTTCCAGTTTAAAAGAAATTTTGACTGTAGGGTATGTCTCCAGGAACAGAGAGACGGGGTTCTGGGAGGTCAGATGGGACTGGGCTCCAATGCAGCTCGGGTGCTCTGTGTCTGCCCATTGCATGAATTATTTACTGTGTCCTCAAACACCACCCCTTTCTGCAGTGACAAAAATCATGGCCCCCTTTTCCATGGATGGTAAACTCAGTAGGTCATACGAGTTCCCACCCTACCTGTCTGTGTGCTGTGGTCCGACTCACCACAGGGGAAGGCTGACCAGAGCACAATGAACTCCTCAATGTGCACAGCATCTAAGGAGGCAGGAGCCACTCTTTGCCTTTAAGAAGGGATACAGAACAGAGAAGAGGACAATTGGAACTTCAGTCAAAGGCACTCAGCCTTAAGCATGACCCTGGAATTCATACAAAGGGCCTACTTCCCTCCCTTAGAGGTGAGCAGCTCAGGGCTGCAGGCCCCACATCCAGTCCAGGTGGGCACAAGTCACTACTGTCTGTGGGTGAGCAGAGCAAATCCCTGGAATCCAGACCCCACGTCCTTAGGCTTAAGCCAGTGGGCACAAGGCACAGGGTCATAGGGTATAGCCATTTAAGGGAAGAGGGGGAGGCCAGGCCCATGTGGCCAGCAGGCTTCACCCAGGAATGCCCCCGTGCCTCTGGCAGGGTCATGGGCTGGTACATAGCAAGCATGGGGGTCAGGCCTAAAGGGTTCTGCGCCAGCTGTGCCACTGTCACTGTGTGAACCCTGAGATCTAACCTGTGCAGCCTACACCCCTTCCATCCAGGAGCTTACCACGCACCACATCCTGGTCCGGGAGTGTTGCGGACTCTGGCCAACAGTGTCTCTGGTGTTGTGGATGAGAAGAACAAGTTCACACGGACTGCCGAAGTCCTGTGGAGAAAAAGGGATGGCACGGCCACTCTCTCAAGGGGAGAGCACCTTGGCCACTCTCTCGAGGGGCGAGCACCATGACCCTTGCCTTGACAAGCTTTTACTGGCTTTCTAATAGCATACATCAAAGAAGGTTCTCATTCATTATGCTTAGGTTTGCCTTAGGTAATTACTTTTTACAGGTAGCAAAGGAAAGGATGTTACTGGTGACTTCCTACAGATTAACAAGGAAAAAATGTTGCAAATGCAAGGGACTGATAAGAGTAATTGGTCTGGTTACACTGTAGTCCTTGGGAGAATTAGCACAGACTTCAGGAAATTGTTTTAAAGGTATGCAGTAAGCATTTGCTGCTTCAGCTCAGGGTGAGGGAATTTTAACAAGAGCAAGTATCAAAGCAGCCTTGGTACAATGCAGGCCTGTTCCCCCACGGGAGAACTGATCCGTGGGTTTGGCATCCTGTGTGCCGCCACACACCTATGGGCTTTCCAATAGGGCTGGGCTACACTTGCCACTGCCAGGCAGATTGGTTCCCTGTACAGAAGGTCTACCTGGTGGGTGGGGCTCCAGGTAGAAAGAGACTGCATGGCTCCAGCCCTCCTCCCTTTCTGTCTTGGTGCCTGAACCTCAGAGGTGCTGGACATGCAGGAGCCCCTCGCTAGCAGGAGGACAAAACACAGGCACAGGAAATGGAGCAGAAAGACAGAGGAAGTGGTGTGCCTCGTGCTGCTGCTGGGCTGCCTGACAACCGGGCCTCAGTGTCTGGACTGTGTGACTAGAGCAACGGTCCAGTTGTGCTCGTGAACCACTCTTGCTGACATTCCCGGGCATGTGGCTGACCGCGTTCCTCCCTCGTGGAGCTGCGATCATGCAGGTCAAATGTGCAGCACATGCTGCTCAGTAACCCGGAACTGGAGATACTTCCTGGTCCACCAAGACCGTGACAGAGACCTAAGAACTTGGCCAGCCTGGCTGCTGTCTGCACAACAGTGACCAGAGGGAGGCTCCGGTGTCTCTACAGCTGGAGTGTCACAGGAAGCATGTCTGTGCTCACCCCTGAAGGCACTCTGATGGGAATCTGTGGTGGGAGTCGGTGCACCTCCCCTGCCTCCGGGACAACCACTTCTGTTTTTTGTCGTGGACTCTGCCTGCTGCACTTATCTCCAAGGCACTTATCTGCCTGCTGCAGAGTCCACCAAGGAGCATAGTTCATGAGACATAGGCTGGCCTTGGCTAGACACGGTCAGGCTGAAGGCTGGGGGCCTGATGTTGCTGTTGGAGAATATGAGTGTATCTATCACTGTAGAACTTAGGTCATCACCTTTGCTTGGCAGCTTGAGTCATTGGGGTTTACACAGGCACACTCTGCAGACAGTCAGGCAGTGGTCCAGCATGGGAACCAGGGGAAGGTTTGATTCACCTGCACTGTGCTACTCAAAGATGAGGAACCCTTGTACACCCACCTAGAAGGACCATCCTCTCCATTAAGTGGCCATCTTCTGGGTCAGGTCCTGTGAGGTGTTCAAGGCAAGGATGAATGGCAGCTCCGTAGCTCTACTTCCACATTGGCCCATCACTCCACATAGAACCAAAGTTTTGAGATTTGTGACCATCCCCTCCCAAAACTGGCCCAAGGAAACTGGAATGTGATCAATGTATTCCCAGTCCCAGGACCAGATGACAGGTCCTGGGAAGCCTTTAGCTTATGTATTCTGTGCTTACATGGGAGCAGTTACATGGTAGTGTTTTCTGTTTTTAGTAGGGAGAGCGGCCTAATTTTGTGGGAAGGAGAGCCATTTTCATTTTCCCACTTATGAAGAGGTGTCTTGTGGATCACTTTCTGATTTACTCCAGTGACGCCTTAGGGCTTACTATGCCCAGGGTTCAATGTCAGCGTGTGGGCACCAGCAGTACCCATCTTCAGCAGGTGCCTCTTCTGATTGGTTTGGGGCATATTCGAATCAGGACTCTCTTCTTATTAGTAGGTGACAGGCCTGATTGGCTGGTGCTTCCCTGATCAGCATCTGTTTGCTCTGAATGGCTGGTGTCTGCTCTGATTGGCTTGTGTCTGTGCTGACAAACTGGGACACACACACATTGACAACACCACCCAGTGACCTCTCCTGTCCTCTGCTGTGCCCATCAGGCCCAGAAGTGAGCACACTGATGATGCCCTCATGCTGGCTGATGGTTAACGTGCTGTGCTGAGGCACTGGTGATGTGAGCTATGGCTGTGTCTTCTCATTGGTCTTCTCGTTGCTGGCTGTGTCCATTTCTTGGACGTGAATCCTAGTGGTTCCTGCAGAGATGAAGGGGAGGCGTGCTGATATCTCAACAGCTAACAACCAACATGGCAATACAAATTAGCAGGGAAATCTCAAATGCAATGTGTTGCCATTTCATACCAACAACATTGCTGCACATAGAGTGATATAGCTAATATAACCCACTAAATTATTGTGACAATTCCAAAGTTACTTGTTTACTGGCATAGAAACACTTAGGTCTTCTTCTAGTATGGCTATAGCTGTGGGTACACTGGTCCTCATTACCATGAAACTGTCAGGGACCTCAGGGAAGAGGAGATGGCCGTCTGATGTCTCATCTCTCCACCTACCCCACCACTCCCAAGCCCCCTGCCCTTCTTTACCTAACAGTGCCAAGCAAGTCCTGTCTGGAGGCTGGCCTCCTATTAGAAGCTGAGCCAAGAGGACAAGGCAAAGGGAAGAGCTGGGTGTGGGAAGTGTATCCTGGTGGCTCAAACCAAGACTCTGGATGTTGGTCTGTGAGAGGACCTGATGTGGCTACACCCCTCATGTCATCACCAGGAGATGGCCGATGCTGACTGCTGAACCAGGGATTGCTCTAGGGACGAAGCTGCTATGAGGACAGAAAAGGGAGGAATAGGAGAGAAAGCAGTGTTGGGTACCAGGGGCAGGTGGGAGGCACAGGAAAGCAGCCCATGGGGATTTGTTCATTTCTTGTCAGCTCCTCCTGTCTACTCTGAGCTCAGACTGTTGTACTACATGAAATATAATGTGCAGCAAGACTCATATATTGTCCACAAGCACAGAGGTCACCCACCACACATCCAGCTCAGATATGTGCCCAGATGTCCCACCTCCACCCTGTTAAACCCCATGTGCAGTCCCTGGAATGTGAGAGGGGCTTACAAATTATTTCATGAATAACTTCAAAAATCAAGTGGCTCTCTGAAACACTTAGTAAATGAGATAGTCACTGCTGGTTCCAGCACCCCCTGAATCCATACGTACAGTGGACACTCACAACATGGTGGATTGCTTCTTCCCATCAGAGGTGTGGTCACATGCAGCCACTGTGTTTCCCTGCTTACAACAAACCCGTAAGGAGGTTCAATAGTGCTTGGGCCAGTGCTGCCTAGAAAACCTGGACTTTCTGATCCTTCTGAAGTGATCTAAGGATGACACAAAAACTTAGCCTGCCAGGAAGGATCCACATCAGGTCCAAATGCCTTTCAATGGGTCTCCTTGAATGAGAACATAGTCTGCCCTTTGCCATTCTTGACATGCATTTTTTTGCACCCAGCCTCGGTCAGTCTCTGAGACTGTGGTAGATGTGGTGGGTGCAGGGACAACACAGTCCCTATTTTGCCCCTGAGGCCAAGGTGGGCTTTGGGGAACATCGTCATGTCCATCTGGTGTGCCTAGAGATCTTCCTAGAGGGAAGATGGACCACAGCACAAGCCTAACTGTCCAGTATGCTGGGCTGCTCTGTCAATACCTTGCTGACCTGTGAGAAGGACCTCGGTTGCTGAGTCCTAATCTTCTATTAACAACTCCTGCTTCACAAGCATCTTGGGGGCCCTCATTAGAAGGCACCATCTGGGCAAAAAGCTGCAAAACTGAAGACAAGTAGCTAAGGCACGGAGAGCCTTGCCCCTGGCCCAGCCTGAGAACCACTTACTGCTCAGTGACCCATTTCTCCACTGCTCCACAGAAAACGGGATTGCCCATGCCCATGATGACCTCAGGGATTTTGGAACACCTTCCTCAGGAGACGAAGGCTGATAGGAGGACACTGACATTGTTCAAGGCCTGAAGCTGCGGTATTCATTTTCTCCCTCAGTGCAGGAAACTAGCCAGATTTCCTGAGCCTGCATGCACTGCACACACTGCACACTCACATGTGTACCAGCACTAGGACAAGATGTGCTATACAGACTGTTTCTGGAAACACCGTTCTTGTCCAACAAGACAGGGTTGGTGAAACCATATACTCTCCCCCAGGATGTTGGACACAATATTAATGGGGACACTGAAGGAAGGGGTTTAAAACATTTTGTAAGGGAAAGTGGTTGTTGAGAAAGTCAGATTTGGTACGGCACTGTCTGTGAATGAAAATGGTGCAGTTGTGCCACTGTGTGTGATGAACAGAAAGCTCCAGTATGGTCTGCAAATTGGCATTCTGTTTGCTTTGGGCGCTTCCCCCGACCCTGTATTTACCAAACTCACTTTTTATTTTTCTTGCAAAAAGGAAAACACACATATTATGAAAGAAAATGTTTCTGTCAAGTATGCAGCCTACCAAAGAAAATCTTGAAATGCAAATTTCAAAATGTCACAGGAGTTTTCTGTGGAGATGACATTAACAACCACTGACTCTTAAGCAAGTTCTCTGCTTCGTAGTATTCCATTGTGTAAATGTACCACAGCTTTTTGATCCACTCACTTACTGATGCACCCTCACTTGGATGTTGGAAATTGTGCTCCTATGAACACTGGGGTGCATAGGATCTTTTGGATAGGTGTTTTAGGGTTCTTAGGGTATGGTCCCAGTAATGGAATTGCCAGTTCAAAAGGCAGTTCTATATTTAGTTTTCTGAGGAAATTCCATACTTTTTTCCACGTGGCTACACCAATCTGCATTCCCACCAAGTGTGAAAGAAGGAACTCTTACCCTTTGGGATACCTTGGATGGATCTGGAGAACATTATGCTAAGTGAAGTAAGCTAGGCAGTTAAAGACAAATACCATATGATCTCATCTATGTAGTGAAACCAATCAACAAAACCAGCAAGCAAAATATAACCAAAGACATTGAAATTAAGAACAAACTGACAGTAACCAGAGGGGAGGTAGGGGGTGATAATGGGGAGAGGAGGGCAAAGGGTTTTCAAGGAACATGCACAAAGGACACATGGACAAAACCAAAAGCAGGTAGGACCGAGGGTGGCAGGTGGGAATGGCTGGGGTGTGGGGGGAGAGGTGCTGGGAAAATAGACAAAAATGTACTTGAACAACAATAAATAAAAGAAGAAAAGAATGTTTTTAATACTGACATGAGGACGTGCTTATTGCGTTTGGGGTGAAGGAGAGGGACAGACAGAGAGGGAGAGAGAAAAATCGATGACAGGAAAATAAATAATTTTCCTCTCCTATGCCCCAAGATGGGAGACTGAACCATATTCTAGGCATGTGTCCTGACTGTGAATGGAACCTGCCACCTTTTGTTTTATGGGATAATGCTTAGTCTGCTAGACAGAACAGACAGGGGCTAAATATTTTCCTTTAAAAAAAAAAACAACCTTTCTTCAGTAAGAAGTATGATTTATGGAGGAGCATCTGTGGGTGACATACATCCACAACTGCAACTCTCTGGGTCTCGGTCAGAGTCTTTGTAAAGTAATTAAACCTGAGGCAGATCCAGGGATGGGCAGGTCAAGGTTTGAGTTCAAATCAAACCTTCCAAGTTACAGAAAGCCTTACCTGACTCCTACTGTTGGTGGTGAGGGAGGGCAGTGAGCTGTTCTGGCCTCTCGGCTGACTATTCTGGCAAATGGCACACTCACCTGCCCAGCTATGGTCCCCAAGCCAGCTGGCAGGTCCCTTACCTGAATGGCAGGCAATGAGGGCAGAAACCAGCTGGGGCTGGTCACAGCTGTGGTGGCCACTGTGGTCACAGAGTGAAGAGCATGATGGAGGCAGCTGGCCATGCTGTCTTGTTGCCTCAGCTGCTGGTGTCTTTTTTGCCCAAAGGTATCAACTTGTCCAGGCCAGAGCAATGCCACTGTCAGGTAGAGGAGTTGGCAAGCCAACAGGTGGATCTGGACTGGCCTTGGAGGCCCAGCAGGTATCAGATAGACAGGAGAGTGGCCTCAGCTGCCTGCCAGGGGACGAGACACTCAGAATCCAGCACATGTCAGGCTGAACTCACTCCTTGGGGACCCCCTCTTCAAACTGAGGATTATGTGTGTCAGCTGCTAAAAGGTAGGTAAGAGGGAGATGTAAACACCAAGCCCCCTGAACAAGGTAATCTGAGACCACGTGAGCTATGCAAGTAAGGCTGAAACAGAAGTGCCTGTTTATGACTTAGCTTTGGGTGCCTCATACCATTTGACAACACAGGTCAGGCGTGGTGTGAAGGAAGCTCTGTACATGGGCAGGGTTGACAGGAGGTGGATTTGGGGGGACATCTTGGAGGCTGGCAGCCATGCTTGGAATGTGGTTTGTGGAATGAGGGAGGGGGAACATACCTCTTTCTACTCATCTTGAATCATTCAGCCTTCTAGGAGAGCTCCGGTATCAGTCCTGCTGGAAGGCATGGGTTAGGCAGCATGATGGATTTTAGTCTCAGCCCCTCTGCCAGCATTACACCAGGACTCTGCCCCTCTCTCATGGCCCATGCTGAAGTACAGTACATAGAAAGTTTTGGGGTTCTACCAGGGGGTGCTGCACAGGGAAGAAAAAAAAAAACTCAAGAAAAACAGTTTCCTTCAGAAAAGCATGAATACATGAGAGAATAATAGGGGGCATCTATTATGGAAATCTACAGTGTTTATGTAGACACTCTTCACAAGCATGGCATCAGAACAGAAAGGTCACCATTCAGGGTCATGGGGTCTGAGCTTCCCCTTTCTGTGACCCCACTGCAGTAGGAACAGGGCAGGACATGTTTAGGTCTTCCTCGTGCAGAACAGGATATGAAAGGGCTCAATGATAGTGTTCGCCTTCTTCTTGTATTGAAGTCAGTTCTGTTCCTAAGAAAAGTGTGACTTCAGGGTGCTGTCCGCACCCTCGCTTACACACAGGTAGATGTTTACCCTGTTCTCACCTTGAGTCTCATCAGACTCCCATCCATTGGGTCCATGGGAATTCTGTGTTCCAGGGCCATTGTGAACATTGTCTGGGAATGGGTGGCCATGAATGACTAAGATTGTACGTAACTGTTCTGCTTGTAGTATGAGCATTTTCCCATAGGACTTCAATAAACAAACAAGAGTTTAATGATACGGTAACTAAGAGTTCTGAGGTGGTGGCAATGGTATATTAAACCCTGTGGGGGCCATGACAAGGCACACGCATTACAGAAGTTCCCGTGTCACAGGCATCACGAACACTGTATGCAGATTAGGTGCACACAGTTCAGGCAGGTCCTGTCACCAGGCACAGTTGTCAGCAATGGCTGGGCAAGGGTCTTGTTTCACAGGTTATCTCAGTACTAACTGCCTGTGTATTGAGACGAGGAGGCAGCCCAGGCTCAAGGGAGGAGGTGGTGGCTTGCCTGGAAGCAAGTCCCCAAACTCACGCCTCCTGCTCAGGGTAGCAGAGTCTATCTATGTGGAGAAAGCAGTGGTGTCTGCTCAATGTCTGAATTTGGTCCCAAGCCCCTGCTGCCTCCATATCTTCCCTTGACCAGCACTGGGAGACCTGGAAGACTTGACCACTGAAAGCAGTTTAGCAGGAGCCTTGTGATCTCAGCCTTCCTCAGTGACAGATTCTGCCTCAACTTGGAATGCCAAACAAAAAGGCTGAGGTTGCCCTTTCCATTGTACAGATTAGGAAACAGGCACAGAAGTATTGACAACCCTTCCACAGGTCACACAGCTGGAGGGGGCAGCACTGAGACACAAACTCAGTGAGGACTGATCTGGCATCTATATGATGCTATGATCTATATGGTGCTGTGCACCATGAGATGCTGACTAAAGGTCTGAGTAAATCAGGAAAGAAGCCAAAAGAAGCCAAGGGAGGCAGTTAAAGGCCAAAGTAATAAGGAAAAAAGTGCCCTCTTCTAAGGACTACAGGTAAAGGACCTTCCCTGCTGAGTCCGTCTGAATTCCCTTTCCCTGGCAACAACCTAACTTAGATGTTTACAGGAGTTGAGTTTCTGAGTCTGAGAGTATGGGTTCCCTGCAGCCCTCCAGAACTCTACACTTTCAGTGAAATGGGAAATGAGTTATCTGGGCTTCCAATTAGTGTTGAAACACAATTTATTAGAACAGAAGACTGAAAAAACATGGAGTAACTCTGTGTTGACATTCCTGTAGTAATTAATGAACTGTTTGCCTATCACATCTCTTGTTATGAAAGTGGAAGATTTGTTTAACAAGCTACTTCTGTACTAATGACACTCTTGGGGAAGAATAAAGGAACAATGCACCTCCCCTGAACACTCCTCTGAGCTGTATGAAGTGTGTAGGCTACATCTGTCCTATGGCAGTTGAGGTGTCGCTGAAAGCTAATGACTTACTTGACTTCCGTGAAAAATTAGGGCTTGTCCCCTGAGTGTATTGTCTGGTGTTTGGCGAGGTGTGACTTCTGTGTAAAACCTCGTCCACACTCGCTGCACACATAGGGCTTCTCCCCTGAGTGGATCCTCTGGTGTGTCATGAGATTGTCCTTCACTGTAAAGCATCGCCCACACTCTGGGCAAACATAGGGCTTCTCCCCTGAGTGGATCCTCTGGTGTGTCATGAGATTGAACTTCACTGCAAAGCATCGCCCACACTCTGGGCAAACATAGGGCTTCTCCCCAGTGTGTGTGCTCTGGTGCCTAGTGAGGTTTGGTTTCTTTGAAAAGCCTCTGCCACACTCCTTACAAATATAGGGCTTCTCCCCTGAGTGTGTCCTGTGGTGTTGGGTCAGACCTGATCTCTGTGAAAAGCCTCTGCCACACTCCTTACAAATATAGGGCTTCTCCCCTGAGTGTGTCCTGTGGTGTTGGCTCAGACCTGATCTCTGTGAAAAGCCTCTGCCACACTCCTTACAAACATAGGGCTTCTCCCCCGAGTGTGTCCTGTGGTGTTGGATCAGAACTGATTTCTGTGTGAAGCCTCTCCCACACTCCCTGCAAACATGGGGTTTCTCTCTTGAATGATTCCCCTGGTGTGTGAGGAGACCTGACATCTCTGAAAAGCCTTGTCCAGGCTCCCTGCAAACATCGGTCCTGTCCCTGGAGTGTGTCTTCTGGTGTCTCTTCAACTGTGACACATGATTCAAGTCTTGCCCACACCCTCCATCCTTAATTGTTACACTTCTTGACACTCCTCCTCTTACTAAAAGTTTCCCTGAATCCACTGGATGCACATTCTGGACTGTGCTTGGCTCTTCCTCCATCATCCTCTCACCCTCAACAGACTTCCTCATTTGTACATGGGGAGGTTTCAACAAGGCCCCTGAAACCCTCTTCTGCCTGACCCTTTTAAGCAAACAATGGGACCTTCTTTTGACACCTTGAACTTCATCTGTGTCATTCCAGTTCTCTGTATCAGCTTGTTGCTGCAGCTCACTCTGATCCTCTGGGCAGGGCACCTCTGGTTGGCGGTGTCTTCTTGCAGATGTTCCTGGGAGGTTCTGAGAGGGGTGAATGCGTTTCACATGTTGTCTGAGCAGTTTCTTACTGCAGAAGGCCAAAGTGCAGAAGGGACATGGGTGGATCCCCTGTTTTGGTTTTGCTGAAACAGAAATTTTTGGTCAGGGAAGAAGTTGACAAGGCTTCCAGAGCCATATGCTTTGTCTCCTGATAGGAGTGGCCCTATAAATCAATCTTATCGTGGTGACAGTGTGTTCCTTCACAGTCTATTTTCCTTTTCATTTCTATGCACTACATCTTCGTCAGAAATCCAGAAAGGCCACATCAATGGTCTTTTCTACAATTTTCCCAGATTAAGGACTTTCAAGAAGCATCAGAGGCAATTTCATAACCTCTACGGATGGAACTGCAGTGACATTTCCCATATATATGTATCTGCTAAGTCCTATTAAAGACATAAGCCACAGTCCCCAAAAGGGAGATGCTACTCTTTGTTTCGCAAGAGTCTAAAAATATGTCTTCCCTCAAGCCTCACAACAAGTACCCATGCTTGATTTCATTCAGTGTTAGCCTGTTTCAAATACAATAGGAAGTTCCATTTCTAAATATTTCTCCAACCGTACTTCTCACACAGCTGACCCTCATACAGCTGTGACCAATCTACCATCCTCTCTCACTTGGAGATGAAGTAATCACAGAGGGGATTCCCAATGGAAGTTTATTCTCCAAAAATTAGCAACTCAGAATCTCAGAAGAGAGACATACCATGCTGCAGCTGAAAAGTGCACAGCTGTCTCATCTCACTCAGACACAAGGGTTCCCTAGTGACTCAGCTTGGGTCATAGGCACTGCATTTCCACCTGATAGGCATTGTACCTAACCCCCCCGTCCTAACCCCCTATGCAGAGACCGAGGCCTGAGTGGCATCAGCCAGCTTGAGGCCCATCTCTTTCCTTTCCTGCACTAGCTGATTCCTCTGCCATGATCCTTTGCCCACAGGTATTATTGTAAACGTTACCTCCTCATAGAGCCCTTCCCTGATCATCTGCCACACTGCACCCTCCCCTCTCACTGATCCCTAGGCACTTGTCCTGGATTTCATTTCTCCAGAGCATGAATCAATGTGTAATATTTACATACACGCAAGCATGTGTACCTGGGTTTCCCTCCTTCATCCATCAGCTGCTCAAGAGATTGAGCCATGATTCTGATCACTGTGTTAATCTAGCTCCTGAGCCATGTTTGGCTGATACTAGGAATTCACTGAACTAAATGCAATGATGAATCAATGCAATACTGAAATACACATTTCACTTAGAAATAGGAAGGATATCGAAAAGAAACAGCAATTAAAAGCTCAGAAAAAAAAATGTGTTGGTGAGAAAGCTGGTTAGTGCTTGTAACATTTTTGTGGGAGGTCCTCTAAGCCCTTCAATGCTATATGCTTTTGCAAGTTTTGTGCATGGAGTATTTTAAAAATTAGAGGAAGTAAAAAAAAGGTACAAATATTGTTCCCAAGGATGAAGGGAATTTGAAATGAATCCTTGATTTCTGAAGCATCTCACTGGAAACTTTACTAACTTTAACCTTGTGTTTTAATCTAGAGTTGGACCATGAAAATTCCTAAGGGAATTTGTCTTTTTTTTTTCAGATTGGGGAAGAACAGTGGTGCCACACATTACCCTGCTGTAAGCTCTGTCTCCCACTTACCACCATGCCTGATGCCCAGGTGCTGGGCATACTCGTCCCCATACCAGACCAGCAGCTCACAGCCTGGCCTGATGACCTGGCAGGTTCGGTAGAAAATCTGCCTGTGGTATTGAAAGGCCACCAGGTTCTGCTCTTCATCATGCCGGGCACAGTTCACATACCTGGGGTTGAGGCAGATGAAGGGAAAGAAACCACAGCAATGAGCCCTCGCTACCTGCCACAACCACGTGCAGCTCCTCACTTGACACTGAAGGCCCTCAGGCTCTGATGTCACCCACTTCCCACAACACTCCCAGGGAGCCTTCTGTTCAGTGTCTGGACCTCTGTCAGAATGCCATGTGAACACCTGTCTCCAAGGCCTGCTGACAGTGCTCATCCTGCCTAATGTCATTTTCCAAAGCCCGATCCCAGACTTAGGCTCCACCCTGATTGGCATAAAACCCAGTGATCCCTAGCTACTCTAAATGCTACACCAAGTTCTGTTTTACACCACACAAGCTGATGCTTGATATAGACTCTGCCCCTAGATTAGTTCACATTATTCAATACTCAGCCCCAGTCCATTGTCTCCTGAGAGGTGTCTCTGTATCTCCCAGACTTTACTGAGGGCACCATCTACTTGACTCAGCAAGGTTCCAATAGAAACCTGGACGTCTTTTTGTCTTAGCAAGATAGCAGAACAGTATTAGTGGATTCACACAGTCTTTCCCATGATAAAATAGAGCCCCTCAGAAAAGGATCCTATGGCCATTCCTCTGCAGACCTCAGAACAGAGTTCTAATTAGAACTCATGCTAGGATGCTTTACTGCTCTCATCAGTTTAGGCTACCCTGAAACCATGCACTTCTTGAAAAATATCACAACTATACTTATATTTTCTAAAAGCAATAGTTTCATGTCTGTCTGCAATATACCTACATAAGGACATGGACTGTGTGTTCTGTTCAAGCAATGAACTCATTTGTGTAAACTGGAACACAGGCAGTGCTTGGTTAATGTTCACTAGGTAAATGTTGTGTAAATCAGTGCCCCTGGTGAAAATAGCATCCTCCAGGTTTCCTCCAGTGATCAAATTGAATCTAGCATAGGGATTTATATTTTGAGGATATATGCTATTTTTTATCTCCTTTTTTTTCTAAATGAGTGTTCATTTGAAAGAGTACTATGTGGAGAACAAAGATGAACAGAGGATTGAGGGAGATCATTAGAGGGAGGCATGATGACAGGAAAAAGAAACACAGGCAAGTGGGAGATGAGAGTCCTCTTTGGCACCCAGATACCTAAAGACCTTACCTCATCCAGTTGGAACAGGATTTGTCTTTTCCATCCACATACTCATAGCATTTTCCCCCTTTGGTGATCTGTATTGCAGGAAAGAAGTTGAAGGTCTTTTTATTTTTACTTTTTGGTTGAGGAAGTAATAGTCAGAAGAACTATTTTACTCTACTGACATCAAAGCCCTTTCAGTCCACACAGGTATTCAACTGCCACCTGTGACCACGTATTTTTCTTGGCCATCATCTACACATCCAAGCCTGTCTGTCCATCAGAGCACGAGGCCCGCATGGGTGGAGCCGCTCCTTTCTACCGGTACCACTTTGTTCCCACTTACATTCTGATCCCTAAACAGGAGCTCTGTGTTCATGCAAAGTGCACTCAGTACACAGTGCTAGCCATATTATCCCCATCTATGTCTAGCATGTGAGAGGAAATGCCCCTCCAAGCATCAGGAACGATGTGGGAAGCCAGAGAACATAGAAACAGGTAAACATTTCTCACCACCCAGGCGTATCCACTCTCGGATGCCTCTTCATCTTGTGTGATCTGGCCCTCAAAAGGGCCAAAGCAGAGACCCACCGGCAGGTCAGATGCCTCATTCCACACTCCAAGACCAGCCTCAGGGATGCCCGATAACCCGATCCTCAATCCAGGGGGCAGAGTGAGAGCTGAGCGGTTAGGATGCCCCATGTCCACCACACTGTCTTTTATAAATGTAGGGGGGCCATGCACAGGACAGCTGTCAATGCAGAAGTATCGGCACTTTTCACAATCTGGAGGTGAGAGGAGCAGGGATTAGGAAAGGTGTAGGGTAGGTTCCTGCACATGAAGACCTTCAGCGAGAACCCAGGTACTCACAAGGCTGAGCCTCCATCCTGTACACCAGGTCACTGGAGGAAGGGACTGATTTAGGAACCAAGTGACCAAAGGAAATTATTGTATTAAGTCAAGGCATATACTCCTTTGTGAGGGCCACTTACAGAGGTAGTCATCATCTTGGGGCTCGCTGACCTCTCGGTACACTTGACCCTTTCTTTCTCGTAGGCTGTACATCTTCACATCAAGTTTCTTTCTCCTGAGTTCTAAGTTGGAGAAGAGCAGGTGAGTGAGGTTGGTGGGGTCTGGATTGTTAGTGTCTGTGTTCTCAGAAAACACACAATGTCCTCCCATCAAATTTTCCTCTGTTCTTCTATTCTTTAGTATTTCCCTCCGTTAACTGTTGGTTCAGATGGATTAATGATCCACACAGACAGCAGGTGAAAGGTAGAACTAAAATTTCCAGGTCTTACATTATCTGCTTTAACTTCACAACGTTTACTCACAAAATACTCCACGACATAAATACTCACTGAGGGCACATTATGTATGTTAGGCACTAAGCAAGGCCTGTGCTTACAACAGCAAGAGAGAACGGATGCATTATCACAGTTGAATTTATTGGACAACCCCACATGTTATTTTTAAAATTTAATTTAATGCTTTCAAACCACATATGAACTATGCATTCTTAAAGGTGTTATTTGTTTATTTATTTATTTGTTTTTAGAGAGAGGGGGAGGGAGGGAGAAAGAGAGGGAGAGAAACATCAGTGTGTGGTTGCCTCTCACGTGGCCCCCACTGGGGACCTGGCCTGCAACACAGGCATGTGCCATGACTGGGAATTGAACCGGCGACCCTTTGGTTCACAGCCTGTGCTCAATCCACTGAGCCACACCAGCCAGGGCCAAACTACGTATTCTTACCTTCACTTTACAAATTAGCATTCTGGAGCTTGGAGCTCAGAGAATTTGTAAGGTTTGACCAAACTCCAGTGCAAACCACAGTTTCAGCTCCCTCAGCCTAAATCCAGACTTATCTAAAGTGCGCTGTACACACCTAGGTCCTACCTCTCAGCAGTTCCAGAGGGCTTAGAGGAACTGCAGAGTACAAATTATTTTCACTTACCCAATTCTTGTCTGGAGTGCTCTCCGGAGGTCCTTGCTTCTCCAGGAGGGGTCTCTGGTTTCGGGACCTCCTCTGAGCCCCATTCAGTCAGCAAATTTGCTCTTCTGAACAATTTATTCAAACTAGATTCATTACTTAATTGCGTCCTGGACATTGCCCTCAATGTGGAGTCACAGGGCCAAAGGTCACATGCACTTACTTAATTCTTTAGGGCTTATGATACATTTTTCACATGCAAGGTTTTACTTACTACTTCAGAAACCCTTGGGAATACCTTAGGATTATGAAATTAATGGAGAAGAGAGGGCCTATATGGATGCTGAATTCCAGACTAGAACCCATGTCCTAAGGCTCTTTTCTTTCAAATTTCTCTATAATAGTGAGAGTGAGGGATACTGGGGCAGGAATAAAGACATACTTGGCAGAAACATATCTAGACAATGAAGAAAATTATGCTGATACTTGCAAATTGTTGTACCTTAAAATAATATATGCACATGGATTAGTTGGATCCCATCAATTCCGTTTGAATAAACGGAATGTGCCACTGGCTAGTTCTCTTCATTTCCTGATCTATAATATGCTAATTCTTAATGTTATGGTGAAAACAAAATTTAAGGATGGTCACCACAGTGTTTTGTGAGCTATGGAACACAGTCTGAATGTGAGAATATGGTCCTGCTATCGATTTACCCCTCTGTTATCTCCGTATTTGGCATCTCGCAAGAAATTATCTTCAGTGTCTGTTGATCCATTCTACTTTAATTTGTAATTGTGAGAGCATTCACTCAGCAAATGTCCAGGGGGGCCTCTCAGTGGCCCCGGACTTCTGAGAAGAATCAGGTATGGATCAGCCTCTCAAAGAGCTTACAATCCAGAGGCAGGCAGGCTGAACAAATGATTCCAAACAGGATGAGAGTGGCCTAATTAGTGCTCAGAAAAAAGAAGCTGGGTGTTTCTTACTTCTTCTTACATGGCTGGGCATTTGAAGCCAGTCCCACATGGATGAGTTTCTGTTGAGTAGTGTGTAACCTATACAAAGTCCTTAAGTCATAGTAATTGTTGCTTTTTCAATCATCAAACCTGAAGCTCCTCAGGGATGGGAGATACTTTCTTAGAGTGGGATTCTCTGATGCTGGGCCTGTGTCCTCCTTCATCTCAGGCCATCCACTGAACAAAATCCCTATACATCAGTACACTTCCCTTAGTCAGAGGGTCTCAGTGCCTCTGTCACTTCAGCATAGAAGAACTGCGGTTGAAATCATCAATCAGATGAATGATGTGGTAGTATATGGACAAGGCAGCATATGCTTTATAAAACTGTGAAAGTTTTAACAAGTTTATAAGTACTTTAGAGGATCCATGGGTTAGACTGCATTACCCCTGATGCAGTGACCATATATATATATATATATATATATATATATATATATATAATCAAACACTTGCATATCTCTGAAACTCTCTGCATTTTCCTACTCTTATCTGCATTTGTATCCATGGGGAAGATTTTTGTTGTCAGTGGGATTTGGGAAATATTCACCTTCTGTTCCCTTCTGAGGGCCACTCCAGGACGTTTGACTACAAGATAGTGATAAATCAGTGTTTTGATAGGTTAATGTTTCCAAAATATGGACTTGCTCACAAGGTACGCAGACTTCTGAATCACAGAGTAGACCAAGGGCAATCCAGGATGATAGGGAAATGTTTTCTGAGCTACCACTGAGGCCTATGCTTCCCTTGGGGGCATCAACTACTATTATTAAAATGCTTAAAAATTACACAAAGCATCATCTGGGTTTCATCTGGTATTCATAAGGCATCTATTAGATTTACTATAAAAGAAATTGGCCTTTTATGACAAAAATATAATAAAGGTCATATAGCCTTGCTGATACTCCCTTTATTAAACATGACCCCTTGTCCTGTTTGTCTCCTTCATTCTGACTGGCCTCATCCAGGATAACGGCCCCATGATCACCCTGTCTCATTTATTTCTAATGTTTTCTGCCCCCTTCCGTAATCTGTAGATTCTAGTCAGCATCAGGAAGTTCTAGGAACAGAGTCTCAACTGTGATGACCACAGAAGCAGAATTTCTGTCAAGTTAAAGATAACACCTTGATTTCATCTGTGTTTCAATGGCTGACACATGAAAGCAAACCAACCCCACCTACCACATACTCATGACACCATGACACTGTTGCAGTGACACCGTGATGACACTGTGGCTGTCCCCAGGAACTGACAGAAAGATCAACTGCTCCCCACCCTGGCTCACAACCTCAACTCCCTTAATCGCCGTGGTTAATAACTTTTCCCACATGCCCCCGTGGTCGCCATCAGGCAGTCAGCACTGCCTTACAGCACTGCTCAGCTGCCAGAACTACCTTCTTCTCTCCTGATGACACCTATTCCAAATTAGTTATTTATTACTCAATTTTGTATTGTATACATTTATGCTTCTTGACGTACATGTCCACATACATGATTACTTTACACACTTGAAACGTTTATATCAATAGCTCCTTACTGTAGACTACACTGTTTTGCATCTCGCTTGTTTGCTGAACAAGCAAAGCCTCCCCTTGTCAACTCCTGACATGCAGCTGGATCTAAACCAGGTCTGTATCAGGAGAGCAGTCCTGATTCCTCAGCCCCTCACCTTGCTGCCATGGAGTCCATACTTCATCAGAATCCTCACTGTCATCCATCGGGGGCTTTGTGGCTGGTGTGCGTTGACACATGAGAACTGGTCCAGGGATCTGAGAACTGCAAAGAAACAAAATCTTTTTTTTTTTCCTGAAAGCGAAGGGCTAGAAGGAAGATCACGCACCACAAAGCCACTGTGACTCAGCCCAGTGGGTCAGGGAAGTCTAGAACAAAGCACTGTGAACTCTGCATTGTCACAGCCAGCCCTGCTCTGAAACAAAGGAGCAAAGTTTCCCCAGACTGATGTCCACACAGAAGGGAGCTGTAGGCAGGTGGACCTCCCTGAGTGAGAGAGCCAGCCGAGAGGCCTGTCACATTTAACAGGCTCCTCTGCTCCAGCACCTGCCATTACCTAGGCTGAAGAGCTCATGATAATTCCCTCTCATGTCCTTGTACCAGCTCTCCTCCAGTCTCCCATCACTTCCCACTCTTCCCTGGTGACAGAGATGCAAATATCCTTGAACGGGATCCTTCAACTGTGGTATCCTTCAACTGTGGCATGGAGAAGATTGGAGGTTGCATCAGTTATGAGAGTGAGAACCTGGAGAAGGCCTTCTCTTCCTCCCTGGCTCAGGGAGCAGCCTAGGGCCTCTGGTGGTCTCTGACCCGCAAAGATCTGATCTTCCCCAGTTGTGTCCCGCTTCCTTCCCACGCCTGGAGCCTGCCCCCGTATTCTTGGCATTGTTGTGCAAGGCTGTGTCCTACCATTCCCACGAGCAGCCCTCCCCATGCTCAGGGAGGCCCATCCCATGACATGGGTGTTTGTGTAACTTTGGGGCAGCTCTGTCACCAGCCCTAACCTCCAGGCCATGTCCCTGGTCCCTAAGGGCACTCTGGGCATTCTCCCAGGTTTGCCCTACACTGTTCTGTGACCCCAAATCCTGTCCTCCCTGACACCCAGTGTGCAGTGCATATGGATAGAGAGGGCAGATCCTCAGGCCAGGCACCGGCAAAGCTCTGGGGCAGCTCTCTGACCAGCCCTATCCCTCCTGGCAGTACCCCTTGACTTGGAGATCACTCTGTGTCTTCTCCCAGATGGCCTGGCACTGGTCTCATGAGGCCTAGTCCCATTAACTTCCTGTGACCAGGCCCCCACCCCATGTATTCTGTACAGACACAGAGAGGGTCACCACAGCTGCCAGGTGCTGGCGGAGGTCCGAGGCACCTAGCCCTTCAACAGCCCTGTCCCTCTCGGGAGTGTCCCTGGTCCCTGAGGGCACTGTGGGCCTTCTCTCAACTGCTATGAGAGTGCCCTGCCATGCAGAATTCTGTCCAGCCCCCACCCACTGCCCTCCAAACAGGGGCAGAAACGCTTCCCAGCAGACTGGACACCTGTGCAGCTCCAGGGCAGTTCTGTCACCAGCCCTGTCCCTCTTGGTGGAGTCCACAGTCCCTGACACCAATGTGGGCCTTCTCTGCACTTCCCTGACACCACCCTTTGACACTGGGTCCTCCTCGCCCAGGTTCACTCTGTACATGCACACGGTGAGCCACTCCAGGGGCCAGGTGACAGCAGAATCTGGGGAAGCTCTGTCACCAACGCTGCACCCAAGCTTTCTGCAGATGCCATCACTCACCTTTGGCCTCGTTATCCCTGCTTCTCCCTGAGGGCACTACTGTGGCACTCTCCTGGGGTTCATGGTCTCCCAGCCCCGAGGCTGAGGTGCCCATGGAAGAAGGCGCTGAGAGGGCTGAACGTCTTTCTCCCCATTTGGCAGGATGTCCAGAGAGGGATAGCGTCCAGAGAGGATCCTAAGGGACAAGCAGATAGATGCGGAAAAGGCCACAGTGTTCCCGTCCCTCCCCACACATGGCGACCTCGGGAGAAGCGTGGCCTCGCCTCCAGAGCACTGCCAGAGTCAGTCCAGAAGGTTTGGTGGGCCTGTGGTGGCGACAGGAAATTCACTTTTCTCAGGGAAGGGGTTCTGGACTTTCACACTGGGTTCTGGGGAAACCCACGTGTGATGGAGGCGCAGTCTCTAGGAGATGCAAATCTCCCAGGCTCTGGGGCTTGGGGTCCCTCAGGACAAGATCTGGGGCCTTTCAGGCCAAGGGCATATACAGTGCCCATGGGAAGAGGTTTCAGGACCTTTGAGGCCGAGGAGGCTGGAGGTCTCTCATTATGGGCTTTTGGTTGGTTCCCTGACATTAAGTCCCCAGGCCACAGGCATGTAGGGTCTCTGAGCTTGGGGAAATTAGACCTTTCTGGGACGGTGACCGGCGCTCAGGGAAAATGGGATTCTCAGGGCTTGGGGGGTGTAAGCATTGGGGGATTTAGTGTCTATCTGGGCGGGGACATTTGGTGTCCTCTGGGTTAGTGGACGTGGGGCCCCTCCAGGCTGAAGGGAATTGTAGCCTCTCAAGATGAGGGCACCGAGGCTCTCCTGGGAGGGGCTCGGAATGTCGCTGGCTACGGGTTTCACAAGGCAAGGCCCC
This sequence comes from Phyllostomus discolor, assembly GCF_004126475.2. Taxonomy (NCBI): domain Eukaryota; kingdom Metazoa; phylum Chordata; class Mammalia; order Chiroptera; family Phyllostomidae; genus Phyllostomus; species Phyllostomus discolor. The sequence continues at coordinate 803 of NW_023397494.1, read as the reverse complement.
CGGTTTTCCTGTCAGTCTCCCGGGGCCCCAGCTGATGCTGCCCACCTTGGCGGAGAGTCCTCTCAAGGCTGCTGCAATTCCAGCCCTCGGGAGGTGTACGGGCACACGCGGCGAGGTTCCTGCCCGTGTAGCCTGTGTGGGCGCAAGCCGCCAATCAGTGCCGCGATGATCCCAGAGTCCTGCCCACCAATGAGTGGTCAGAAGAAGCTGAGGGGGCGGGGCCCTGGGGATTGAGCCTTCCTGTCAGTCCTGCGCTCAGGACTGGAGAGCGGAAGACCCGCCCCACCCCTCAGGGATTGGCTGCTCTGAGTCCAGCCTAGCCTCTCAGCTAGGACTGCGCCTCCGCACTTTTCTGTGGCTTGTTTCTCAGTGGCTGGTGAGGGACCTGGCCGGGTCTTAAGGGTGAACCTGGCCCCCCTGATGCCTGACTAAGTATCTTGGTTCCACCAGGCTGTTGGCCGGATCCCCACCTTCTCGTCAGGGCCCATCTGTAACCTTCCTTGTCTAACCCACTTTCAGCAAGAGCAGCATAACCAGAGAGGATGTGGTCAAGACTGCACTGTGTTGTCAGTAAATTGTGGCCATGCAATTCAGACACAAAATAACGAACCCAGAGGGTTCAAAATTTCGAACATAACCTACGGAGTAACAAGTATACTAGAGAAACCACGGGGAGAAGTGGTGTCATGAGTAATAGGTATGTCGAAGTAACGCAGGCCTAAAACATCATCGCAAATAAGAAGACAAGATATAATCAAACACAAATGGAAACATATGAACAAACAACAAGTATAAATCAAACA